>NW_010309168.1:0-6112 GCF_000700745.2 Antrostomus carolinensis
ACCGGGACCCTGCGTGGCTTCAGCGCTTCCCCGGGGTTTGCGGTATCAGAATGGCCCTGCCGTTCTGAGAGGGATTCGGAACCGTGACTTCGTGGTGCCAGGGTGCGGGGCGCACCGCCTTGCTCGGGTTCCGTTAGTGAGCGGTGTGCGGGAGGCGGCTCCAGCCCTTCCCCCTGCCCCGCAGCGAGGGGACGGGGTCCGCTCCGCCACGCAGGGCAGGAAACACCAGCGAAGGGCAGAAACTGCACGGCACGGCAGGGCGGGAGTGGGGTAGTCGAATGTGTCTCTTCATTTGATTTCTTCAGATAACTCGGTGTTTCATTTTGAAGCTAGAGAATGCCCCTAAACGCCTGGCGTAAGTAGACTTCTCAGAGGACGTGGGTTTTACTTTGGAATTGTTGTCAGAGACCTCTGATTTGGAGTGATCGTCGCTAAGTTGGTTGTTGGAAAATAAGTTTACATCACCGAGGTGCAGACTCCCTCATAGTTAGACCTTAAAGAAAATTAGGGGGGTGGAAGAGGTTACACAGAGCTTGCAGTCAAATGTTTAGTGAGTATTTTCTTAATTAAATACATTGCAGTTATTTTTGTGGCTCTTTTCCTGCTTTACATCTTTCTTCTTGTATAAATTTGAAAAATCTTGTAGGAAAGACCAAAGTCCTTATCTTGTTTACATGATGTGTTTCTTGTCTGAGGATCATCTGTAGCCAAGATGTCACCATCCATATGTGTACAAGAGATAAGAAATAAACTGGAAGATGAGCCTATGTTTACTGCTTACCGCTCAATGAATCGGGATTCTGGTTTTTCCCCCTGATATTTAAGAGACCACTAAATTTTCTATTATACCTGATGATTTAAGCAGTAGTGAGGAACTTGGACAAATTTCTCAGTTTAATTGTTGGCCCAGAACATGTATGAAGTACGGTTTAACAAAACTGTAAAGTATCAGAATGTAATAAAAAACAAGAGTTTGATTTAAGCTGTCTTCTTCCAGCCTCATGTGAAGAATAATGTTGAGCTATGTTAACAGCATAGCTGTTATTTTTATATATATATATAAATATATATATAAGCAACATACATATCCCTATAAAATACCTGTTCCCACCTCTTGGGTTTTCGAGAAGTTCAGGGATGTTGTGTCAATATGGTTGCTGCAATTAGCTGCCATTAAGAGAAGCATCTTACTGGTTCCTGTATACCACTATAACAGGCAGTTTTGTTGCTTAACATATTAATATTATAAACATAATTTTCAGAGTTAAAGTTTTAGATCAGCAACTTCATAGTCTCATTGTAATATTCAGCAAATCTCCGAAATGTCTGATTTATCTGTTTTCTTTTTGTCTTATGTCTTCTCTTGGCAATGGTTTCTAACGTAAAAACATGAGAAAAGCTGCCTTGTTCAGCTGATCCCTTAAAATAATTAAACTTTGCATTGTTCATTGTTGCTAGGAAAATATTAGGAAAACTGTTGAGCAGTTTTTCTCCGTATACAAAGGACTTACACAGAATCTGAGAATCTATAAGTTGTGCCTTTGTAATTTCTTGGTTTTATAACAACTAGGCATATTTTCAGAAGATAACCATATTGTTATATGATTAAACTTGTGTTTACTGCTGTTACAGAACCAAAAACCCTGTGCATATGTGAGCAATAAAGCAGAAATACAAATTTATTACTGCCAGAATATGTGCTGCTAAAAATGTGTATATATAGATGCTGTCATTTCAATTTTCAGAAGAAAATGCTGTCTTTTTAACTGCAGAAGAACAAGGCTTTGTCTTCCTGTAATTCTGAAGTGAAAGTTGTCATCAACAAGAAAACTAAAACCTTTTAAAGATAGGCATTAGTAATAGAATGCTGAAACAAACTTCTGGATTAGCTTCATTGGCTTTCCTGCTTCTTTTGCATCCCAAAGCATAAGCTTAAATCGTCTCAGAAGGACAAGGTCCGCCAGTTTATGGCATTTACCCAGGCTGGTGAAAGGACTGCTATATACTGCTTAATGCAGAATGAATGGAAACTAGAAGTGGCAACAGACAACTACTTCCAGAACCCAGACTTGTACTACAAAGAATCCATGAAAAATTCAGTAGACAGGAAGAAATTAGAACAATTGTATAATCGATACAAAGGTAAGGCTTGTTTTTTTTTGTTCTGGGATTTGTTTGGGTTTGTTTTTTTTTTTTATCACTTTGTTTGGGTGGTATTTTTGCTTTTCCCTCTGCCATTCCTAAGGACTTTTAAGGAAAGATTGCTAACTTTTACATCTCACTCTGTGTTTGCAGTAGTGAGATAAGAATGAGAAAGGGTTTTAAATGCTCTTAATGCACAGTACACAACTTCTGTAGATAATCCTGTAGAGTTTAAAGTAAATTCACAATAGGAATTAAAACAATCATGAGGAAATTGTGTCAGCTGCCTATGTTTCAAAGGAGAGTAAAGCTTATTATCCAACTTATTTGATTTATTTCCAGGGGCTGCTATTACATATATACAATGGGCTTTGTGTGGAAAATAACATATAAGATTCTTATACTAATATTTGGGACATTAATTTTGTTCAAAAGTAGTAGTATTTCTATACATTAAAGTAAAAAACGTTTCAGGTAATGTTACAGCTAGGAGTCTGACAAAACAATCAAATAAGAGAACTCAAAGCTAGTTGTGGAAACTCCATCCTTAATTTATTCTTTGTGCTGGCATATTACAGCAGAAGTGATGTGTGTGTTCAGAGAGGCTTGGAGGGAAGGACACGGGGAAGTGGATTAAAGTGGATCTTTTCCATTTATTTTTATTTTATGAAATTGTTAAAAAGGACAGAAAAAATAAAAGGGAAAGATAGTCGTGTAAATATAGGAATGTACGTGATCCAAGTAGTGGTGCTTTCTGAAATGTGGCCACCTGGTGTGAATGTTTGCATTGTTCATTGCATTGAGTTAGAGCAGAGCGGGTTGGAACCATTACCAGCCCCTGCTGCGATCCTCACATCTCGTGTTTTAAAAAATGAACTCTTAACAGTTACTCAGCTATGGTTTTATGTACTGTTCTAATTGCAGTATGTGGCATGCTTTGTATACACTTTATCCTGTTCTTATGATACTATTTCTACCTTTTTTTGTTACTCTTTACCTAATGTGTTTTACTTAAGTATAGACATTCTTCAATATTTCATTATTATGTGGTAGTGAATTCTGTAGGGACAAAGAATCAGCAACACTATAGCATTTCCTTTGTGGAAAAGAAGTCTTAACTAGAGAATCACTTTATGTGTTTTATATATAAAAGTACATATCTAAATCTTTTGCTTGCTCATTGCATGTCAGTCTCAGAGATTGCTAGGTCAAAAATATGTACAAATTCATAAACGCTACTAAGAATACCTAAAATGGGGAAAAAAAAAAATCACAAATGTTGTTTTTTCAGAGTTTTCTAGCAGTGGCAAACTGGACTGCTTGGCTTTTGTGAAAGAAAGTCGAGTCAGTTTTACGTCCATCTTAGCAGCACACCTTTGGACTTCTAGGACTTGAACACTTAAGTAAAGTTGTAAACTTTAACAAAATCTTCACAAGATTTGAGACAAAATAATGAAAGGTTTGGTTAAGCACCTTTCCTTTTTTCATATGTAGCTGAAACCTGAGTCATTGACCTCACAACAAGGAATTCCTTTGTCCTGCGGGGCCTATGGAATACTACATACATTGCACTGTATTTGAAATCTGAGAAGTCTTTCATTTTGTGTGCTGTCTTTGTGTTAGTTTTCTTACCTGTTTATCCAGCAGCTCTGTCAAAACAATAATTTAATTTTTATTCTTAATTACCTGGATGATGTGAAACATGATAAGGATGAAACAGTCCTTGTGAAATTAAGCAGAATTTTTCCACTGATTTCAACGTTAGTACACTTTGTGTCTTCAGTCCTTCAATTACTCCCCAAATATACAAGAAATGCATTTTACATATCTTGGAACTAGATCTGGCATATAATAAATAGATATATTTACTTGTTATTCCTGCTCAGATGTCCCTGAATTATACCATGGGTGTGAATGCTTTAATGCTTTGTTTAATGAATATAAATCTTTGTTTGCAAAATTAATTTCCTCTCTGCATTTTAGCATTTCTTCCACTGTATTGCTGTAAAAGTGGAAGGCATCTTAGCTTAACATTCTCCCCTCCCTCCCCCCCCAAAAAAAAAAAATTTTTCTTTAGACTTTTTTTTTTATCAAATCATTGGATAAGGACTTTAAAAAAGCATTCTTGAAAAACTTACCAGTTTAAGGAGTTAATCTTAAATTTACTTGGGGGATACTTTTCTACATAGCCCAACTTACAATACTGAAATGTCTTCCGAAGAAAAACTGTGAAAGATAGTGTTATAGTTTGTAAACTGTCAAGCTTTGAAAACTAAAGGTGGGGGTTTTTTGTTGCTGTTTGGGATTCCCCCCCCCTAGTTATTTTAAGTTTACATGCAGAGGGTTTTGTTTGTTTGGGGTTTTTTTGGAGGGAGAATTTTGTTACAGATAAAGTGTGGTTCTGACATCCAAAAAGGCGGTAAACTTAGTCCTACTGAAACATAACATTTCCTAAGTTGTGTTGTTTAGCTTAAGACCCTGTTATGCTAAGGTGTTGCTTGAACAGTGTTTTGGCAGTTTCCCTGATTTACAATTAAAAACCAAAAAAGTTTTAGTTAATTGTGGTCTTTAAACAGTTATAGTGGATTATCGTGTATCCCTATCAGGAAAAACAAACCAACAACTGTGGGCTTACTTGGTAGGTGTGCTTTTGTTGGGATGTTTTTGGTTTTGTTTCTTTTTTACTTTTGTTTTTCTTTTAAAGTTTAATACATGCTAACCAATAAATATATTGTACATTTTGATGTGTCTATCAGCCTTACTATTTTTAGATGCAGTCAGGCATCTCCTCAGTTAATTCAGGTCTCTTATAGAGCATTGTGGAGAGAAGACAAAACAATTTCATTGACATTAGCTGATGAATTTAGGAAAAAGTTACAAACCAATTTCTAGGGAAGTTTGCAGAATACTTCATCTATTTACAGATACTCTTTAAGGTACTTCTAAAATTAACTAGATTTCAAGTCAAGACATTTATGAAGCTTATGAAAAAATGAAGACCTGTGTTATGCAGCATATCAAAGCTCTGCAGATTATTATTTGTAAATATTTTTTGGAAATAATTACAGTTCTCCTCTCTGTATTTTGAACTGCAGACCCACAAGATGAAAATAAAATTGGCATTGATGGGATTCAACAGTTCTGTGATGATTTAAGCCTGGACCCAGCCAGTATCAGTGTTCTGGTTGTAGCATGGAAGTTCAGGGCAGCCACTCAATGTGAATTCAGTAAAAAGGAATTTGTTGATGGCATGACAGAGTTGGGGTAAGTATCCCTTTCTGCATAATTCAAAATGTAAGACCTGAGCTCAATTTACAGTTGAAACATTTTTAATTAAGTGTGAAGCTTCAAAAAGCTGGTAAGGCTGTTGCCAAGTTTAACAGGTGCTAAATGCCTGTAGCGTCCTGTTTTCCTTAAACTGGTGCTTTACTGCACAGCCTTAACAATGACCACAGTAATTGTACTTGTACAATTGTACTTGTACTGTACACCAAGTAAACAGATATGCTGATCTTTTCTTGTAATTCATACAAACATATGCATGGTTGTGTTAAGGTTTTGAGTTGGACCGTTTGTTGTTAAAAGTTGGAAGTCATGGAGATGTGTGAAGGAAAAATAAAACAGTTGGTGGTGAAGCAGAATCAGAATCGTTTGGCTGAAAAAGACCTTTAAAATCATTGAGTCCAACCGTACCTGTCCACTACTAGACCATATCTCTGAGCACTTCATCTACTTGTCTTTTAAATACCTCCAGGGATGGTGACTCAACCACCTCCCTAGGCAGCCCATTCCAGTGCCTGAGAACCCTTTCAGTGAAGAAATTTTCCATACATCCAATCTAAAACTCCCTTGATGCAACTTGAGGCCATTTCCTCTTGTTCTATTACTAGTTACTTGGGAGAAAAGACACACACTTGCCTTGCTACAACTTACTTTCACGTAGTTGTAGACAGTGATAATGTCTCCCCTC
>NW_010309169.1:0-23764 GCF_000700745.2 Antrostomus carolinensis
TTTTGTGTTGTGAGGGGAACGGTTACGGTTCTGAAACCACCTGAACTGATGCGGGTACGGGACTGAAACCATCGTCCATAAAAAGGAACGTGTTCGACAGCCGTTGCTGCCATTCAAACGTGTTTGTGGAGGTTGTGTCTTCAAATGACACGTTAACGAGAGGAAAAACTTCATTACTGTGAGGGTGATGGAGCCCTGGGACAGGCTGCCCAGAGAGGGTGTGGAGTCTCCTTCTCTGGAGATGTTCAAACCCACCTGGACACTTTCTTGTTCTCCTGCTTGAGATGGACCTGCTCTGGCAGGGGGGTTGGACTGGGTGATCTCCTGAGCTCCCTTCCAACCCCACCACTCTGGGATTTAGCAATGGAAGAAGCTTCCAAGATCAAAAAATTAAGAGGCCTTTTTGATGAGGCTATTCCTTACCTCTATGTTTGATGTCCCTTTTATGAGACTCGTACCAAAAGTTGGCCCAAGTTTCATCCCTTCAAGGGGGTGGCTGGGGATTAAATTGCCATAAAGTTCTTTGCAGCTTCTGTGGAGGTTTCCTGGACGTCTGGGGGACACGGCAGTACAGCTCGATGGCAGGAGCTGTCCACCGAGGTGTGAGCCTTTGAGTCGATGCTTAAGCCTGTAACTGACTTGATGTCTTTAAACGATCCAGATACAATCGAAGCAACTCTATAAATGCTTCCAATTGTGCATTTGCTTAAGTACATTGATGGCTCGGTGCCATCGAGGTTCTCTGCGCTGTCAGTCAGTGACTACATTTCTCCCTAGCATAAATTCAGGTGCTTTATGTCCTTAATAATGAACTTATTATTGTGATTATATCTTTAATAATGGACTTCTTATTGTGAATAATTTAGGAGTGATGTTACGTACCGCTTTTAACTGCCTGCAGTACAGACTGAGTGTGGAAGGTAGTATGGTTAAAACACATGATGCGTGGTTTTTATTAATAGATAACATATTTAACAAAAATAGGTATTTTATAACTGTTAACAGGTAGATCTTCAGAATACTTTCAAATGTTATTTATCTTTAAACACTCTTACAAATTGGGTAAGTGCTCTGCTTCCCAAACGGATCCCCCTTGCTGTGATACCCCGTGTGTTGCTAGAGTCTGATTTATTATTCTGCAGTTCATTAAACAAGCACATTAATTATCTTCTGATGGTCTTCGTGAGTTCCCAGTCATTTTTTCCTGGTTTACACAATGCGCCAGGCTACTTCGCCTCGTGCTGGAGGGAAGTGTTTTCATTTAACTGTCTTATCTGTCACCTATAAATCACAGACATACGCAATCCAAAGAGCCGCGTTCTCTTCTGCGGTTATGCCACTGATAATAATAACAAACATCATTATCACCAGTTGTGTGTCTGTATTCCTGATTGTGCTTCACAACCTCTCCCTTAGATGGAGTATTATTTAATAATTTAATATCATAATAGCAGTTTTCACTTGCTTATTCTTCTTCTTCTTAAAAAAAAAAATAATCTGGAAGCAGAAGCTATGAATAAAAAGGGATTTTTTTCCCTTAAATGAAGGGGCAAACAGCCATCAGCGCTGGCATTGCTAGTGATGGGAAAAATTAAGTTTGTAAATGGAATGCAGATGTCGATAACAGCGAGGATTTACCAGCAAAGTTTTATATTGCTGGCTGAGGACTAATGATTGTGTTTACCCCTGAAAAATTTAGCATCTACTAATCCCAAATTGGATTTCTTCCTTCCTTGTCAATGCGATATTTCTTAGATCTGAGGTAAAAAGGAAAAGTTAAAAAGAAATGGAAACGGTAAAAATTCACCGGGGTGGTTTTGTCTTTGCTCAGTGTATGTTCTGCAGATACTGAACTCAGATGAAATTAATGAGAGGGGAGAATGCAGCTGTTTTAAATCACATCACCACTGACCTTGTCCAGCTGGAACAGAAGGAAAGCCCTCAGTTTGGGGAGTGCACTAGAATGAGAATGTTTTTAGTTGCGATTGAAGTCCATAAATTCACCAGGGTAGCAAGACACGAGTCTGATATTCTTCCTCCAAAGAGAAAATCCCTATTTCTTTAGGAATAAAAATAATTGTGAAGTATCTGTGTTATAAAACACAACACCCAGGTGGACTTTTGACTTTCATCCTGTAAATTCCACCTGTGCGTGCCTTCGCGGCAGTCCGGATCTGCTGAGCCACAGGTGTCTGCACTGATGATCTGTGGCTGAAAGAAGCAGGAAAGGAACAAATCTTGAAGTAGAAAGAAGGCAAATCCCTGCAGAGAGGTCAAACCTCTCTTTTCCTCAGGACTCATTCACCCAAGAAAAAAAGGAGCCACATTGAGATCAGCCCACATGAACCAAGCTGAGCCTGACGGTCCCGCAGGTCCAGCTCTACCCACCAAACCCTTAAACATTTTCCTAATGTCACGTGGGTTTTAGTAAGAAGTTTAACATAGGAAAACTCAATTGATGAATTATGAAGGTAGTAAGTTGGAATATTGAATTTTGCTTCTGCAGGTAGCCAGCGTTTTGGACGTTTGCCATGTCAGGAGCTTTGCCAGAGGTCTGCGATGGGAACCACCTGCTGCAAAAAGTGGAACAGATTCAACAGGTTTTAGAATAACCGAGCAACTCCCCGGGAGGATGTACCTCAGCTCTGCCAGTGGAACGAGGTGTAGTGGACTCTTTCTTACTTTTCCTTAGGTATATTAAAAAAATAGCGTGGGGCAGAAAAACAAATAAAGATGTGGAGGGAGCAGAAGTTTCCACTAGAATATGTTTGAATGACGTAAGGTTTGAGAACTCTGACAATTTGAAAAGGAAATTATATCTGGAACTTCTCTTTTTCCTGTGGCAGATTGGCTGAGTCGGGTACATCAAGGTAGAGAGGCGCTGATGCAGCAGGGCTCGCTGCCTGCCCCAGGCTCACCACAGTTCAGGGACATTTTCCCTGTTTTTTTTTAGTTTCTTTATGATATTTATTTGTCACTTTAAGCAAAGGACATTTCCCTATTTCCTTTCCCTATTTACCTTTGTTACACAAATACACATTCAAAGGAGAGTCTCTAAGTGTGATATACCTTACAGACTCTCTCTCCATTTCGTTTACCTCACAGAATTAATACTAAGGTTGAGTTTATATTATTTGTGGTAAATTTAAAGTTAACTGGTATTCTTTAGATCTGAATGTTTAAAACATCCACACGTTCTTATATTTTAACTTACCTGTGAAGTTTTGAACTTTTGTTTTTCATTTTTTCAAACCACCATTGAAATAAATATCTCTAGCTCTTCCCAAAATGCTTTTCTCAATCTTCTCATGAAGCAGAAATCAAATGTGTTGTTTTACCTCCAAAGACTGGATTTGAGGAATCCTCCATTACATGTTTTTCCTTAATACTTTGCACAAATGGGTCACCGTGATGCCTGAGGATGCTTATTAATTGGTTCCATGCTCAATTTAGTTCTCAAATATGTTGTAACTCATTTACATTTACAAGGTGTAACACGGAGCACCAATTTTCATTGGTTTATAGCTATAAATTTTTCTCTTCTCTCCACAATTGCTCTGTGATAACGAGATGTGTAGGAGGTTTTCTCCCCTGTCTACTGTTGTTTCTGTACAACCTCTTCAGAAGAAAAACTGATTTCTTCAGATAGCAGGACTTGGTTGGAATGTGTTTGGGTTTTTGGGGTTTTTTTTTTGCTAAACTTGGGGTTATGCACTAAATACTAATGATTAAAAATGTGTTCACTGCTCAATGAATTGAGTTGGGTGTGGATTGTGAGAAAATAGTGGTGAGTTATTTCACAATAGAGGATTGACACTGGATTTACTTTAAAAGGCAACTGAATTTAATCGATATCAGCATAAAAGGGGTTTGAATTGAATGTGTGTTGACACCCTTAACTGTAGCTTTTATTAACAAATGCTTGACTTTGCAACACAATGGCCTCTTAATGTTTTCCCCTGGCTGTAATTCTTCACCAGGTCTTACTCTGCCCTGGTCTTTGTGGTGTTTGAAGGTTTTTCCAGCTGCCCATGGGATGATCTGACTCTTGTGTGTCCTGTGTGGGGTTTTTTTATTTCCCATCCTCTTCAGAGGTGGATGAAGCTGGCTGCAGTGGATTGCTCTGCTTTGCTGGGCTTTCTGTTCTGGGGGTTTATTTTTGTGTTGCATTTGTTTGGATTTCTCTTCTGTTTTCTTTTTGCTTTAATACTTTCTGCACAATTAAGAGAAGAAAGAAACCACACTGCTCATCCAAATGCAATAGTCTTTACTCCAGCAACATTCTCTGGGATGTTTTTGCCTGAGGTTTGCAAAACGTTACCTGTTTTTTAAAGATTCATTTAAATTGACACAATGTTTTCATAAGCATTACAAAGATAAAAGCTTAATACTAAACTGCCTACCGAGCCAAAAACACAAGAGGAAATTCTGAGTTGTTGTGCTCTGACAATGACATTTAGATTTTCGTTCTCATATTCTTGTTTTGGCGACAGGATTGAGATGTTTGGAGAGGGAAGGAAGCTGTTGTTTGTGTTTGTTATATGCCTAGAATGAAAATACGAGGGCAATGTAAAGGTCCTGATCCTGCTCCTGAAGAGGTTTTGCACTTGTGTGATAGCAGGACAACTTACACAAACAAAACACATCACTTTTGGGTGCTCAATTCTGTAAATCCTGAGTTCAGAAAGGTGTCGGTGGTACGGTAACCAGAGAGGTTGGTAGGCGGCCAGTTTGAAACTCATCCAGGGCAGTGAAGAAATAATTTCTAACTCTGACTGTAGCTATTTAATGTCATTTTATATGAACTTTCTGATAGATGCCCGATCCAGTTTATAATGGGTAATCATTATAATTTGTTCTTTTTATAGTGTTTTTATGAAAAGACTCTCAATAAAAGATGAGGGACCCGATATTCCACATCCTGTACGTAATGCACAGGACATCAGTTAAACCAGAGAGCTTACACTTTATTTTCCCACTCTACTTGTAATTGAACAAAAAAATGGCATAATTGTTGGTAGATCTGGTCTAGAATCTAGAGGTTGAAAATAGAGAATTTTCACATTAAGTTCACTTTGGAAGAAATCTGAATCAAACCTCTGAAAAACAACACATGAAAATATGAGGCATGCAGCGTGCTGTGTCAGCTGGGAATGGACGATACAGGATCTCACAAGGGAGACAATGAAGAGCATTTGAAATCCTGGCCTTAATTCCTGGGCTCATTCCATGTTGCTCATCAGATGTAAGGAAGATGTCCTGAGAAGTTGGGATGGGACAGGTATTGTGCACTCCTGTGATTCCAGGTTTGCTTTGAGAAGAAAACTGTGTTCTTTGTCCCGTGCGGCGCTTAATGAATGGTACATAGAGTGAGGAGTGAGGCTTTGGGGGGGAATCTTCGGTATGTGAAACAATGGACAAGATAAACCAACCAGGCAGATTGTTTTGAACCAAATCAGAATTTATCTGAAGCATAATTTGGATTTGGATGCCATGAAAAGGTACAGGCCAGAAACAAGTGTGTCTGGCCCCACCTACGCCTTCTTTTAGTGCTGCTGTAAATACCGGGATCTGTTATCACCATCTCTCGAGGCAGGGCACGCAGATGTGACGATAAAAAAGTATTCTGCTTTGATAAAGTGAGTTTGCAAACCTCAGTGATGGCACTTTTATGAGATGAATTTCTAGATACACAAATCAGGCCTGCACTTGTCCGAAGTGTTGGAAGAATTCCCGGAGTGCCGGAGCAGTACGAGCTGTACGGAGCTGCAGGAAGGTGCTGCCGTGTTCGTTGGGCTGCGAAGGACTCGATGGGAATATTTGTGGCTGTGAATGTGGGGTGGTTTTTTTTTGAACACAGTCTTATTTCACTTAATGGTTTTATCTCACAGGCTGTTGGTAACATTTTCCCCAGGCTGCTCCTGGCCACCCCTTTGGCACACTCCTGTGTACGAGCTCATCTTGGCCTCTCTCTGGTTTTCTGTTTGCAACAGACACATCCCGAAGCGTGCAGGGGATCTTGCAGTGAGCCAAGAGCACTAATGATTTAATATAATGTGGTTTTTTTTTATCCTGAGCAATAATACATTCCTTGGGTCAGATAATTTAAACAGAAGTAAATGATTGCCTGGTGGGTTTGTGCATTTTTGTGTTGTTTGCATTACGTGCTCCCCCTGCTCGCTGGCACCGTTACTCCTTGCACGGGACGTTAGTGGATGTGTGGACTGGCCTGCCTGTCCTCCTGCTGACCTCGAGAGCTGCAACTGGTGGTTTTGATGTAGCAGAAGTAGGTCATTGCTGAGAATGACTGAATTCCCACCCACTCTGCCTAAAATCCAGGTCATAGATCTTGCAGTTGAAGTGATGTTTGTGAACTCCTGCTCATCCTTGGAGTCCCTTTGGTGTCCGTGGGGCTCTCTCAGGAGCACAGTGGTCTGAAACAACAGGTCTGATTCCTTGAGGTGGATCTTCAGTTAGTGTTTCATGGTGGCTCCTGAGAACATAGTCTCTCAAGTCTCTGAAATAAATTACATTGTCTAATAGCAACTTAAAAAACCAGTGTCAAGCTTATGTGTAAGGAAGTGGTATTTTAAAATGAGAAATGAAGAAGGGAAGGAACTGTTGGATGGACAAGGCTGTATCTGAGGAGGAAAAGACCAGACAGAGTGATAGATATGCATGAGGCTCTTAGTAAAAGATGAACAGTCCAATGGACACTGGGGATTTGTGGGCAAAAGTAGTATAAAAATACCTTTTTTTTTTAAAGAAATGATCTTTGTTTTGAAGCAGTTAACCCATCAAATGAGATGAGAAAGATGTGACTCGGCTGGCCCATCACACAGTTCAAATACCAAACTCCAGCTGTGGAGTATTGAACCCAAAATATAGAGAAAAAAGCATTTTTGAGCAGTAATTTGTTTGCACAAAATAATTAGCTATCAGTCTGAAGCAGTAAACAAGTGAACAGAGTGCATTTGTCTAATTCATGTTCAGGAAGGAAAGGCTTAGTTCACTAAATAAATCTAAATAAATGGATAGTTATAGGTTGTTTATCAGCTCTCCCTGACACTCTCTTGGCTTCGTGGAGGGAATTGCTTCAATAGTTCCAGCACCATTTAGTTTTTCTGCTGTTAACTGGTGGCTTATGGAACAGGCAGAGAAGTGGGACAGGGCTGTAAAATACAGTGAAATACAGTGTCCTCTTTTGAGAATGGTTTGGAAATGACAGAGGTAATATTGCTTGGGGGGAAAAAAATGCTGTCCTTTAAAAAAAATCCCTGGGAAATAACAGACTAATTCTTAGTAGGGACAGTTTAGCAGAATCCCAGTGAAATCCAGATTTTCCAATAGTCCAGGGCAGCTGCCAATCGTGAAAGAATCTTCTTTAAGACTCAGTTCTGCAAAGTTTTCAGCCGGCAAGTTGGGTTTTTTTTTTTGTAGCTGCCTCGTTTGAGGGACTGAAGGGCCGTGAAATGTTAAAAACATTGCTGCCTGCCAAACCAGACACGACTGAGAGCTGAGATCCAGGCTGGCACGCAGCGACTCCTGGAGAACTTGAAACGTTGCCCACATTCAAGAGTTTTGAAGCACGACAGTTTCCCCCTGTGCTGGTGGGGAGCGTGCAGGTTCTCTCTCTGCGTGAGGGTACGAAATACCCAGAGAAACACGTCTGGAAAATAAACAGGAGCAGGTGGAAAGTGCAGCAGCATCAGAGGCGGGTGCAGCCAAGGACGTGGGCTCCAGCAGAGCTTTGGAAGCTTCCTCTGCTCTTTCCTGGGAAGTAGAAGCTGAATTTCTGTCCCGTCCTCCCGCGCTCCCAGCTGCGCTGGATCCTCCCCTCGGCACTTTTCTCTCCCTAGTCCTGCCCACCCCTTCGCTCTGGTATATATCAGCCTCTCCAGGCAGATTTGCCTTCAGAAGAGTCCATTCCAGGCAGCTGTACTTCCTCTTGTGCACACCCAGCAGCCCCTGAACGTCCGATCCGACATGGGTAAGAGATCCAGCCCGTGGATCCAGCCGGGATCTGCAGCTCGTTAGCAGGGGCCGGTGGGTTCGTTAGCGCGGTGAACTGGTGAGCAGAGACGCGGGGCTGAAGTTCAGCCTTTCCTTTGCCTATTACAAGTTTTACTTCTTTAAGCTTTTGAAACCCCCCCTGTGGTTTTAAATAAATAGTTTTAATGCTGTCAGTGAATGGCTTTTATGCTGCCATTAAATGTCTCTTTTAGTACCTCAGCGTTTAGAAACTGGAATAAGGATTTGGACTTGCTGCTCTGGCTCACGGTGAACGTGAGTGACGCTTTGGGAGATTGCTAGGAAACTGAGGACCAGAATTCAACTTTCTGCTTCTATTTTTTGTGATAGGCTGTATAATTTTAATGGACTTTCATTTTTGCATACATGGACAGGAAATGGAGGGAGGGGACTAAAAGAGATGGAAGGTTTTTTTTTGTATGTGAGTATATTATTGTGTAATTTGCAAGGGGGACACTGTTACATTGTGATATCACAAAACAGGGTAAGATTGTAGATCTTTGTTTAAAAAAAAAAAGCCATTTTTACACAGGCCAAAACAATGATTCTGACTCAGCAGAAGTGGCTGGTCTGGTTTATCTGCCTAGGGAGAATGTTTATCTTCTTTTTGTATTTTGTAAGTACTAATAGTGCCATTATCTTTGTTCTGCTTTGCTGTCTTAACAAACTGTAAGTTTCAGTTTGTAGCCTGGGATGGTGACAGTTGTGTCTGAACACAGCAGGCTGTACCGAGTCACTAGGCAGAGTCTGAAGAGTGAGTTAAATCCTGCACCTGAAGGCTCAGAGCAGCGTGATGGTGATTGATTGGTCTCAGGGTTTGAAGAGTCCACTCTTGGCAACGTAGGAGATCAGGTCTTGGACTGCTCTTCAAAAATTTAACAGATCATTAAAGTGTGTTTGCATGATTTCTTACTTGGAAAAAGACTTGTGTTCCAGGAAGAGTGTCCTGCTTTTGTCTCTGTTGTTCTATAAAGCCTGTGTCTTCACAGTACAGCCAATACACTATTTTTTTTGCCCATTTCTGTGTTTATTTCAGCAGTTTAGCACAATCGTACCATAAACCAGATTTGCCTACCTTTGTTTTTTAATATGTCACTGTTTAACCCATGCAAACACCTTTAACTTCAGAGGACTTTCTATTCACTCAGGCTCTGCAAGAAGCCCAGTTTGGCACAGATTTATTCCACCTAACTTTAAGCTCTCAACAGAGGTGCCTGCTTTATTGCCACATGTCTCCTAAAACCCTCTCTGAAGAGGCTCAGGCACCTGCACGGGTTAAGGGGGCTGAAGAACTCTGCTGCCCTACAACAGCGCAAATAAAAAGACATAATCTTTCCCACTCCCATCCTTTATTTCACGTTGTTAAACCCAAGCTATCAAAGAATGCTTCTTTCTTATAATTACTGAATTTACTATGAAACTGCCCTTTATCAGCTGGCATATATTTTTTTACAATGCTATTACCTGTTGTTGTAAATCTGTAAACCTCATTATCCAGACTCCTCGTGACTCCAGGTTGATCTGAGTATCAGTTTGCTCCTGCTGCAGCCTCCTCAGAGGCTTTGCAAGTCACTTCAAAACTTTTAACACCCTGAGAATTGTACAACGAAGCAGGTAAAGCTCAAAGCCTGTGTTCTGCCCCTTAGATTCACACGTGAGCCATTGGCCATGGAGAAACGTTCTTTGATTTAGAAAGACAAGGAAGGTGGACTTTGTGGGTGAGAAGCTACCCCCTAAGAGAATTTATCTATGAAGGTGTAAGACACTGAAAAAAAACCCCAAAAACCCCAAAAACCTCAAAGCTTTTGTCCTCTCTGGAGTTTGCAAACCACATGTTGGTGATACAGCATCCCGCTTCCTGATGCACTTGGTCAGCTGCCAGATTAACGGGGGGAATCTGGAACGTAATAAGTAATATTAACATGTTTAGCCATGGGTTATTAACATAGCAATGTAAATATTATTGTTAACATGTTGCTACAAGATGGTGCAAATCACAGTTTCATGACAAAAAGCCTGTTTTGCGTTCACAAATGAGCTTGGCGTCGCACAACACGGCGAGGCTGGCGTCATCTGCGGGTATCTGCAGGCAGCTGGGGGCAGCGGGTCAGAATAAAAGAGCGTTTGAACAAGATCAGAGGGAAGGGAGAAGAAATGTGGATGAGAAGAAGGAAGAGAAAACGTTCATCATCTCGCTGTGTGTTTTCTCTGGGAAACAATTTGGCACAAATAATCTTTTTCTCAAAGTAATCTGCAGCAAACGGCGTTTGCAATGCTAATGAGGCCGTGGTCTAGTGCTTACTGAGTTCCTGCTAATTTAGGTGATTGAGCAAATTGGAATGAAGTTTAAATTATGGCTTGGACGTAAATGGAACAAAGCAAACTTTGTATTTTGTGTTTCCAGATAAAAATATTTCACAAAGGATGTGAAATTAAACCTAAAATACTAAATTACTCTTTTAGAGAAGATCTGGGTTTGAAAGTTGTGAGCCTCCACGTGCAGCGAGAGGATTGCTGGAAGCACTGGAGCTGTCACTACCTCTGGATTTGAAATCTCAGATCTGCAACATTCTGAAACAAAAGTGTTGCTATAAACTTCTCTTTTTAAATATCAGAGGATGGCAAATAATTAGCTGGTTTGCTTATTTTTATTACAGACACAGGAGCAGAGGGAGGCAACTATGCTGTGTTTTTGCTTCTGTCAACGTATATTTCACTTCATGTCATGTTGAAAAAATGAGCTGGCGTCCTGCTGCACGGCACTTCCCTGTCTGTGTGTTTTAAAGAGCTGATCGTACACCAGTTCCCTTCAGGAATGGAGCAGAAGCTTCCTGCCTTGTGAACTGGGTTCAGAAGCCCTGCAGCTCCCTGGCTCTAGAAAAAAATTGAGATTTATTTGTGTCAGTCAAGCCTATAAACTTGCAACATGTTGTAGCTGCTCCCCTAAAGCAATATTTTCTTAATTCTAGCCAACAATGTATTGATGTCACCCTGAGCGTGTATGTTCTGTTGACTGTGTTAGAGTAGAAATTGCTGTGCATGAGGCTGTTTTAATACAGTTTTTACTTAGATGTTAATTAGGATCCAAACTGATACAGAGGGAGCTAAGAACTTTTTAGAACTGAGCTGAAAGGGTTATGAAGTGTTCCCTGTCAGTGGTGAGCGTGCTGAGGATGGAGCTGTTAGTTCTGGAAAACCCTAATTTGGATGTCCTGTCTTTTGGAAGGGTAGACATCACTTTCCAGACAGGGAAGCTGTTGATAACAACTGCTGCAGTAGAATGGCTCCTAATTCCCCTTCCTCTTGTCCTTTCTGGTCACCTGCAGTATCACCTCTTACCCAGGCTGTAAATCCTTAAAAATAACCACTACTTCATCATCATTTCTATGCAGAGAAACACTGGAGGCTTTCCAGTAATAATAAAATGGGTTGTTCAAATTGGGCAATCTGTCTCCTTACTCATCTGGCAGTGATTCAGCAGCTCCCTCTAAAACATTTAACACAATTTTCTTAAATCCCAGACCCTTGTCATATATGGATGTGCTTTAAAATTGTGAGGCTGAACTCCTGGAAATGAAGGACTGAATTTCCCATTATTTTTGAGCATGGACTGTCATACTGTGTGTATTTCCAGAAACTCAAGTAACCTCAGCACTGACTGGAGTCAGCGACACTTAGAGGTGTTTGGCCAATGTAAAAATTGGATCTAAGATTTGTCGATCTCTGAATGCAAAGTCAGTGTCCTCTTAGAGATATGCTTCAAATTAATTTGGAAATTAAAACAACTCCTTTTTTTTTTCCCTCCAATCAGCAAAATGTGGAGCGTGTGGTCCAGGATATGCAACTCCTGTGGATGCCATGAAAGGCAAGTACTGTAACATCTTTTCTTAAATTCAGGCCATCAGTAGAAGGATTGTTTTCAAATTAGGTGAAGATTAGGATGATGCCTTCCTAGTGCTTCCTAGGAAGAATGACATTTACAGACAGAGAGATTAAATCCAGAGAAGATTCTCTTCAAGTTAACCACGGCTTTTTGGAAAGATGATTTATTTTGATGCATTAAACAAGACTTCTACCTTGAAAGGTCCCCGGGAGGAGATTGTGTACCTGCCTTGTATCTACAGAAACACTGGGATAGAGAAGCCTGACTACCTGGCCACTGTGGATGTTGACCCCAAATCTCCACACTACTGTCAGGTCAGTAGAATGACTCCGGTGCTCCATTTTCTAGGATGGTGATTATTTGGGTTCACATTCTGCATTTCTAATCTTCTCACCTGATTCATGACCCTTATGAACGTTGGATATCGTGCAACCTTTCATTCCACGCTCTGTGTTTGACTTCGTATTTCTTTTTCTTTTCTCATCATCATTTTCAAGTAGAGATTTGTGTTGAGAACCAACCAAATCCTTTGCTCTTTTTCTTACTAGGTTACTCAGAGCTAACATTTATCTTGTTAGTTTCAAGACACTTTCAGAGCATTTTTGTGGTTAGTGTTTTGCTTGTTCTTTTTGTAACATTATTAGTGATTTATAGTGAGTATTAAGCTCTAGAAGGCGGCATTTCCTCGGAGTGTGTCAGTAGTACAGACAGAATTTATAATGTAGGATGTCTGATACCCCAGGAAATTCTACACATTAGGTATTATAAATCTAATCCATTGATTTCATAAGTGGAAAGCTGTAGGTAGTTAGCTACCAATATACCAGATCCAAAGGATTGGTAAGACTGTCCTTAAGCTGCTCAGTTTGTTACTGCCAATAGTGTGCACCAAACTGCATTTAAACATGCAGGGCTTCTCTGTCTCCAGTTGCTGAAGATACTTTGGACTCTGATCTCCATATCTTTAAGGAGCAGTGAATCTGGTTTGACAACAAAGATTTTCATCATTTGTTCTTTTTTTATTATTATTATTATTATTTTTTTAATAGCTACTGCTTAGGGTTTTATTGTGGAGGAAACAGATCTCCTAAAACTTTGGCAAAAAACTTAGCTGTAATCTTTCAACTTTTCTTAGTTATACAGAGGAAAAGTAAAAATCAGAAGCAAGAGTGCAAATTAACAAGTCAGTTTGTTACAGTCGGCCCCAGCTGTAATCAGGTGAATCTTGTGAAGTCAGAGACTTGAAGCACATGGACAAGTGATGTTTTTTCTGTTGTTTTTTTTTTTTTTCCCATATCATTATTCCATGTCTCCTTAATTAGAGAGAATCTCTTAAAGATTTGGATTAATTTAATAGCGTACACCATTTAACAAAGGCTATGCAACCACGATGTCCAGCTTTCTTCTCCCACTTCACAGCTTCAGCTCTGCGTATCTCAGGCAGAATCTGCTTCCTGAATAACAAATAGCAGTTTCCTTCTGCTCTTTATTAATTTATGCTTTGACATAAAGACCCATTTCTTTGCCTAAGGGAAAAAACTATACCAGACTGAATCTTAAGTCTGTCTCTGACTTTGCAGGTGATCCATCGACTGCCCATGCCGAACCTTAAGGATGAGCTTCATCACTCAGGGTGGAATGCCTGTAGCAGCTGCTTTGGGGATGCCACAAAGAGAAGAAATCGTCTGATTCTACCAAGCCTGATCTCTTCTCGTATTTATGTGGTGGATGTGGGAACAGACTCACGAGCTCCTAGAATCCATAAGGTATATTTAGATGACTTTCAACTGGCTTTTTATCTCTTATATTTTGATCAAGAGACAGTGATTTTATGGATTCTAATTTCAAATTAGAATAGAAGAGTCTGAATGGTTCTGGAAACTTTTGTCAAACATTAGGAACTTGTGGGAGTTTTGAAATACCTACAATTTATTGATAAACTACACACAAAAATCTAAAGAAATACAAGGAAATGTGGTGGCAAGCACTGCAAAATTAGGAAGTTCCAGAGTTCAACCTGCCTCTGCAAGATGAATTTCAGTCGAAGTAGTTGCACACTGTATTGCTTTTTTTGACTACAGGATCACAAGGCAAAGTCCTACCTGACACAGTCAGCTGAGCATATGTAGATTGTATGTTTTTCAGAGTTGAGTTCAAATTTGATTGAATTTTCACTGAGCAAAACTAGATCTCTTCCTTAAAGGACACCTCCTCCTTGATTTGTAATCCTTGGTTCCTAAACATGTGATATGTAGATTTTTTTGAAAGAAAAAAAGAAAATGTTTTAATATGGGGAAATTAACATTTTTTAATATGTTAGAAAATTGTTCATGGAAACAATTCAAATTTTTCCAAAATAAAATTTCCACTGCAATAGAATTAATTTGGCAAAAATACAGATACTGGTATAGTTACAGGTTTGGATATATTGTATATTTGGATATATAAGACTGACATTTTTCCATGTCTAACTGTTTAGATTCTCTTTACAGTCAGTGAAAAAAAAAAAAAGGCATTGCTGGAGTCAGGTTTGACTAACCTGCTTTAGAAAACTGTTCCAGGGTAAAGGAATTGTGTCTGAAGAGCGTTTGTTTCTTTTCACTGACTAGAAAATAAGCATAGAGGATGAGCTTGGATGTAAACACATACACTGTCTGTATGTAAATACATACAGCATCTGTACTGGGTCAGATGAATCCTACAGCAAGGTGGGAAACTTCAGCATAAAGTTCCAGGTTTGGCAAAGACAAATTTAGTTATCAAAAAAGTATTTTAAAGGCAGGTCATAATGTAGAATGTAAGAAAACTTAAATGATCTTTTGTCCCACCCCACCTGCCTGCAGCTCCTCTCATTCGTAGTCTTTCAGTTTTGAGTTCTGTAGACCTTGCCAGCTTTAACTATTAATGCAGTGGAAGAAAAACCCCAAAGGTCTCTTCTTGTACTGTGAGTTTTATTTCAAACAGAAGCTCGGGCAAACCTCAAGGATTTTTTTTCCCCCTCTGAACTGCTAGTGCACCAGCGAGAGCTGATGTCTGAATATGGCACAAGTGGTGTTTCTGCTGCTAATACTAATTAAACCAAACGCAGATGTCAGTGTCTCACTGATGCACTAATTAGGCTGATTTTAACCATTCAACTCTTGCTGTTTATATTTTTGAGAAGTACAAATAAATGTCCTGGGTGGTACTGTATCAGTGGTCAGAGTGGAAAGCAGGAGGTGGCAGATACTCAAAACCAATCCCTCACACACATACTCCTTCCACTTTGAAACTTGAAGTCTTAGGGGTGGATCTGGTGTTCTGTAGTGATCTCGGTGAAGGTGGTTATGACTATGTGTATCCTCATTTTAGATTGTTGAGCCAGTGGAGTTATTCTGGAAGGGTAACGTGGCTAATCCTCACACCTCTCACTGTCTGGGCAGTGGTGACATCTTAATCAGCTGTTTGGGAGACCCTTCTGGCAATGGAAAAGGTATTAAACCCCTTCATTACTCTTGAAAAGTATTTTTACATATAAATTTTGTTACTTATTCAGATGTAAACCACCTGGCATCTAAAGGAAAATACTAGCTATTAGGAGAAATAGACTTAGAGATGGTAAGTGGTGAACCCTGCTCCTTTTCACAAGGTTTTTCTCTTCTAGACTGTGGGCAAACACGTCCTTGAATAGACGCATGTTATGTGTGTAACTCAAGGATACTGGTGGCAAACAAAGGAAAACAGAGGTGACTCCTCCAGGATCTTCTCTAAGATGTCCCTTAATGTACTCTAGGAAGGCTGACTGATTTATTGGAATGACTTGAGTAGAAATAGAGCAAACTAGAGCTTAAAAAATGAATTACAATGTGATAAAATTATTTAAAAATCCAGCTTTCATTTGCTTTAGTCCATGAAAGTGATACCAACGGAATTACAGAATTTTCCTTAAGCATAGAGTTGCATTTTACAGCATGTTTAGAAAATAGACATTTAAATATTACTGTTTTGTTTGTCTTATTTAAAGCTGTGGATCTGTGTGAGTGTCTTCAAACACTTTTCTTCGGTTTTTCTATCAGGTGGCTTTATTGTGCTGGATGGAGAGACCTTTGAAGTGAAAGGAAATTGGGAGAATGGGGAAAAGGTGCCCCCTCTGGGTTATGACTTCTGGTACCAGCCACGACACAATGTCCTGATGAGCACTGAATGGGGAGTCCCGAAAGTCTTGGCAGATGGTTTTAACCCAGCTGATGTAGAGAAAGGTGAGGGAGCATTTGTTTAAAAGTAAAAGTGATTATTTGTTAAAATAGGGGTTTTTTTTGCTTATTTTGGTCTGATTGATCCATTAGGGCACTATGGGCGGCGCATTAATGTGTGGGACTGGAGCACTCACAGCTACATTCAGGCGATTGACCTGGGGAAGGGCTCCATACCCCTGGAGATCCGATTCCTCCACAATCCAGATGCTGCAGAGGGGTTTGTTGGGTGTGCTCTGAGCGGAGCGGTGCATCGGTTCTACAAGACAGAGGTAAGTAATGAGAGCTGTGGCAAACACAGAAGCTCAGAGTTTCAGAAAGCCACTGATCACTGAGGAAGGAGTAGAATTCAGATTTAAAAAAATATGGGTCCTAATTCCAGCCAAGCTTTAACTCGTGTCAGAGAGCAAACCTTGTAAGGACAGTGTGCACACAGGCCAACGTTGTGGCTTTCTGGAGCTCCCTCATCTTTGAGCGATTGCGGTTGTTGACACTTTGAGTATCTCTGCAGCTGTTTTGCAGATGTCTAATGTGCAAATCCAGCTCTATTTCAGCTAAAAACCAGAACATCCTGAAAGGAAGCAAAGCTGAAGAGGTCATAGCACTGGTCTGTCCGCCCAACTGCCAACTCTCCTGCTCTCTCCACAATAACTTGCTGAGCACTTTAGTCACAGTTAATGAATTGTGAAAGTCTCAAAGAGAGGCAAGTCTTGCCAATGATAGTGTCACTTGAACACGAGATGATCTAATGAGCACTTGCACTGAGGAAATAGCTGCAGCATTAGCTCAACTGCTTGCTTCCTGGCCTGCAAGCTGGTCCACAAACATGTATCAATCAGAACACATGAGACTTGTCACTGGTGTCAATCACAGAATGTCAGGGATTGGAAGGGACCTCGAAAGATCATCCAGTCCAACCCCCCTGCCAGAGCAGGAACCTCAATGAGATCACACAGGAGTATCCCAATGCATTCTCAAGTGCACAAGAAAAAAGATTAATTATATCTGCCCCCAAAATGGTTGTGTGTGCTGCCTGCTGCTCAGCTGGCATTTGGCAGCGTAGGGAAGACCTGAAGGTAGAAGAGGGAGGGTAAATGGTGGGGTCATGGACAGGGGAGTGGAGCTATTGCTATTTTAGAGGGTGAGCTGGACACAGGACCCCAAGCTGTAGATTAACAGTCTTCAGTTCTGCTGCTGTTACGGCAATCTGAGCTGTTGTTGCACAGTGTAATCATTAACATTCTCACTGGCAGTATAGTTACCATCCTCACTCCTTGGTAACAGTTATTTGCAGTCTGCATATCAGCTTTGTACAGTACCTGTTAAATAAAGAGCTCTGTTTGCTTCTCCTCCCTCTGTCGTGGTAACATCAGGGCAATAATAATGCTGTGTTCTCTCCTGGGCCTCCTGCAGAAAGGAGACTGGGCCGCAGAGAAGGTGATTGAAGTACCCAGCAAGAAGGTGCGAGGATGGCTTCTCCCTGACATGCCTGGTTAGTTGTGAGCATGTTTGGAAAGGAATGAGACATTGTCCTCTTCATTTCCCTGGTACAGTCAAGCTTTTTGCAAAATCTTACCCTTCAATGGCAAACGTTTCCCTTGTAAAATACTCATTTTCTGTTTGGGTTCTTTGTGTAACACTTGTGATGTAACCACATTAGCCTTGCCACCAAGGAGGTTGGCAGAGCTCTGCTCTCACACTGCTCAATGCTTGAGGTCAATTTCTCTAGAAAAATGCTTGGGGTTTGGGTCTTTCAGCGTGAGCTCACGGTGTTCAGGAGTGATCCTGCGAATGCTAGTAGAGCCTGAGCTGCCTTTGAGTAGGCACTGGGTTTCCAAGGAGGATTGTGTGTGTTCAACCCATATCTGAACGTATTTTTCTGAGACCACTGTGACTAATATTTTGAAAGATGATAGGCTTGTGGTCTTGTTTGTTGCTGGTCCTGTCCATTTCCTGACTTTGCTACTGCATGTTTTCTTGAAGGTCTTATTACTGACATCCTCATCTCGCTGGACGACAGGTTCCTGTATTTCAGCAACTGGCTGCACGGAGACATCCGCCAGTACGACATCTCCAACACCTGCAAGCCCAAGCTGGTGGGGCAGGTGAGGCAGCATCAGAAAAGCTGTTGTGTACAAGGGCAGTAGAGTCTTCTTATTTCCTTCTTTTTTTAAAAGGGAGAAAATGACAATTTATTTTTGCTTGAGAATTGTCACTATATTGTTTTCACGTCCCTTTGATGGCTGACGCCTGTTCTCACACAGTCCCTCGGTTACAGGTGTTCCTGGGAGGCAGTATCACAAAAGGTGGGCCTGTAACTGTAGTGGAAGACCAGGAATTGCAGTGTCAGCCAGAGCCACTTGTGATCAAAGTAAGTTTTCCTAAACATGCCCGTTGTCAGTGCTCTGCTAATTGTAATCCATTTTGAAATATCTCTGCACCTCAGTCAGGTGTACAGCATTTAAAGCCACATCTGAACTGGTTTGTATCTTGGCTTACGGCCCGGGCAGGTGTCTCATTTCAGCGTGGACTGGAGCTAGTAAATCCCGGTAAGTGTTTTGGGTCCTGGTGGAATTGGACAAGCTGTTCAGCTGTACCAAAGGCTGTGTAATTACATCTTCCCTGCTGTTGTTAGCTAGCTCATTTAAAGCTGATGCAGTGTGCGTGCATCACGCTGCCATCATTGCTTTGATAATCTTTCAACAACCGGTGGTTGAAGCATTAAACCAGCTCATTCTGCAGCATTCCTTGTGTGTGTAAAGAGTTTGATGGCACCTGGCATCATAACAGAAAGATGAAAAAGCATTAATTGTCATTATCAATGTGCATTAATATTATCACTGTCAAGGCAGCTACCTATGGAAAGTCTCATGGGATATGGAGCTGAAGATGGTCACAGCTAAGATCTGTGGGCCACCAAAGGCAGTTCCACATACTTCATATCAGGTGTAGACATGTTCTTATTTGCCACTGCGTTTTGCCACCCACCTCTTGCTTGATTTTTGATGCTTCCATCCAACTACAGCAACCTGAACCCTTCCACCCTTAACTTTCTTACGTTACTGGTTCTGTGAATTAAGTGGAACTCATCTGAAATGGCTTCAAGGCCCCCTGTTAGTAAGGAATAAGACTCCCAATAAAAACTCTTCTCTCTCCAAAACTCTCTCCGGTGTTCTTGTGTCAAGGATTTCAGGGTGCTGGATGGTTCTCTGAGTAACAGAACTACCATGTTGGTTTTTTTTCTCCTTGCTGTTGCATTTCTTTTGTTCAGCCTTCATGACAGCTTGTCTTGAGCACCATATTCTCTATTATAATTTTAGGGGAAGAAGGTGCCGGGTGGACCTCAGATGATTCAGCTTAGTTTGGACGGGAAGAGATTATACGTCACCACCTCTCTCTACAGTGGATGGGACAAGCAGTTCTACCCAGATGTTATCAAGTAAGAAAGCTTTGGTAAATGAGGATGATTGTACAAGCCCATGTTCAAGATTTCTTTCTTAAATAGTGATATGAGGATAGCAGCTGGTACACAAAGTTCTCACACAGGGAGAGTGAATCCAGTAACGTTTTTTACACACTTTAACAACCTAGATGTTTTACCCACTAGTCAGAATCCATCCCTGCTCAACAGGCACACAAAAGTTATGATCCACACACTCTCTGTGGTGAAATCATGATCTGTTTGGAAGGAGATGAGAATGGGAAGAAACCAGTGAAACCAGTGACCCAGCCTCCTGGAATCCGCAGCACTTCCAAACTGCCTTTGAGTGGATCAGCACAATTTTTCATTGTCTGGGATTAAAGAAAGGAGATGATCTTCCAGGTGGCCAGAGGAGGGCACAGTGCAGCCTGCCTGTTCCTTTATAAGTAACAACACTGTTAATTTTCACTCCTTCATTGCTAATTTGAGGTTGTAGGTTTGACTGAGGTGGTGTAACTCGCTTTTGAGACCTTCTAAGCCCCAATTTAAATCTGAGGTTCTTTCCATTTTATATCAAACGAAGACAAATCCTGCCCAAATATGGAAGAGAGGAGCAACAAATCTGAATCCTTGTCCCAATATGTTTTCTTGTCCCTTTTTCAGGGAAGGCTCTGTTATGCTGCAGATTGATGTGGATACTGAAAAAGGTGGATTGAAAGTGAATAAAAACTTCCTAGTGGATTTTGGGAAGGAGCCTGATGGGCCTGTCCTAGCTCATGAGATTCGTTACCCTGGTGGAGACAGTACTTCTGATATCTGGGTATAATTGTCTGCAACTGGGGTTTTTTTTGTTTGTTTTGGTGGGTTTTTTTCTTTGCTTTCTCTCTCTTTCTCCTCCCTACCCTGCACTTCCCTCTCATATAGGTGAATCGGTTCAGCTGGAACTTTGTCTGCTATCTAAATTCAGAATTCCCTTAGGATGAGTCACTGAAGCTCCATTTTCTTCTCATTCTGAGGCAGCCAAGTGAATCTCTCTGGGAGATAACATACATCTCATTTCTCTACTCCTTCCCCTTTCAGCAGGTCCTGTGTTATCACTGTGGACTGTAGGTTTCAAGGTTGAGGTCACCAGTCTTTTAAGGTCTGTTTGCCTTGTTTGGTGCCACTTTGCTTTTGCCACTGTTTGTCGGAGAAGCTGTTCCTAAATAACTCCAGAGGAAGGATACATTCCATGAGCTTGTCCCAGAGCAGGAGTGTCCTGTCCCCGCAAAGCTTAATTTGCTCATAAAGTAATTAGTGCTTTACAGCAGACACGGCATAAAAATCACGCGTATCTAATCAGAAGCCACATGTTTCTGGAGCTGGGTTATATTTTAACATTTGTGCACTGATGTTATAAAAATCAACAATAAAATTGTTCTTCAAGTCAGGTGGAGCTGCACATTTTCTTTTTTCTTTTTAGCATTACATCATTTTATATTTCGAAGAACATAAAAGTGTAAAGTCATTTCAGAAAGTAATAATGTAATTGGTCTAAAAATTCCTTGGTGAGGAATTTATTTTCACTGAAGCCACCTTTGTTCCCATTATTACCAGCAAAGATTCTCTTCCATTTTCTAAGGCTGGAGAAAGCTGCAAGAAACTGTTCATCACCAAAGGCAAGTGATGCTAGCAGCAAGTGTCTCACCACTTCTGGAACAGACAAGGACTCACAAGTCCACCCTTTCTTCTGTTGCGAGTTCCTGGTGCATCTTCCCTTCTTCCCAAAGCTGCTTCTGGGGTCTGATTCTCTTTTCTGCCTCTCTAGCTCTGTTACTTTCCCATCTGTGTCTCTGCTGTTTCCTGCCGAGCTTTAGCATTGCCAGTTGTGACGCTGGAATCACATCAGCGGCGTCGGAGGAGCAGGGTGTTAATGGGACTTCCCGCTGGAGCCTTCTGGCTGGGTCTTTTTCCTACTTTTATGGTGATTCCACAGCAAAACCCTCATCTAGCTGCCAGATCTTACTTTATAATCAAGACTTTATTCTGTACATAGCTGCTTACTGTCTTACCTGACATATTTGGAACCAGGCTTTGAAAGTTCAATGTTGTGTTTTTAATGTCAAGCAGCTGGGCTGCTGCCACTTGGTCTCTGAAACTGCAACAAGTTAGGACGTTGTAAAGCCAGAAAGCTTTCCAAGTGTCATGGTGTTGGAGCCACCTGTGTCTGAAGTAAAAGCCCATTTTCAGCAGCTTCTTGTTAGAAATGGGTGATGTTTAAGCCATCTTGCTGCAAGGACTCATTGATTTCCTTGCCAAAGGGCTGGTTTCAGGAATGGAGTATACACTGCTAAGCCGTGTAAATGCTACTAATAGTCCGTGTTGAGTGAGCACAGTGAGTGCTCAGTGTCTGTAAACAGTCTCGTGTTGTCCAGGAAAGTCACGGATTTGTTAGGAAATCATTTGCTACGAGCCAGTAGTGCTGGAGCCCGGATTTTTTTTCACACTTGTTTCCTGTACGACTGAGCGTTTTTAATCGGAGAAGGTGGATGATCTGTCACTTGGCCACGCGAGGGCAGACTGCAGCCTGGCCTGGCTTCAGGCGGTACCGAAGTACATCCAGAAGGACATTTCTCTCACCTATTAGCAATTCTAGGTCGTGATTTTTCCACAGATCACAAACTTGCTGGTGAGGGTGGCCCTCAGGTCTCTTCTCAGCCATTGCAGGGGGACTGGGGTCTCTCATTCCAGCTACAGTGAAGCACTTTGGTCTGAGTCCTGTCCTGAAAGCTCAGTTGGAAATGCCCCTGAATACAAGTGTGTGCAACTACTGAAGTGCAGATTGCTGCTACTCCTTGTAAAAGCCAAATGTTAAAAATGCAAATAGGTGCTTAGAGAAGGAAGAGAAAAGCAAAGGGTGGGACTTGCTTGAATTAAAATATTTTCTTTTTTTTCCTAACATCTACTAACCTGGGTAGTGAAAAAGGTAAACTGTGAGTAGAGAGTTTCTTGTGATTCTGGGAGGAAACCCACTGGGTCTCCCCATGCTCATGGGATCCATGTCTGAGGTAGAGATTCTGCTTTTAGCACGTGTGTCTCTCTGAGTTTGCTTTATTGCAAGATGAACTTTATCGTGGGCTCACCTGAGTGTATTGACAACACCTTCACTGGCTCTCAGGAGGTTTCTGAGGTGACACTGGCACAGTAAATACCCACTTTTGTCAGTCAGAGGCCTTTGGAAATGGACCTCAGACATGAGGCAAATGGCTGCTGTGCAGAGAATCTCTGAAGGTGTTGTGAAACCTCATCCTGGTGACTGACCATCATCCTGTGCTTGTCAAAGTGGGAGAAACACACGCAGTGAAACCCCGTAAGCTGGCGAATGCAGAGTGTGTACAATGGGTCAAAAAAGTGTTCATTCAGTATTATAGAGTTTTCACCCACTGGCCAAAATCCATCCTGACTCACAAGCACACACAGAACTCTGGGTCTGCACACACTGTTGGATACTCTTTGCTGAAATCATGATCTATTAGGTTGCCCAAGGAAGTTGTGGCTGCTCCTCCCTGGAAGTGTTCTCGGCCAGGTTGGATGAGGCTTTGAGCAACCTGGTCTAGTGGAAGGTGTCCCTGCTGCTGGCAGGGGGGTTGGAATGATCTTTAAGGTCCCTTCCAACCCAAACCATTCTATGATTCTATTGGGAAATAGGTAAGAATGTGAAGAAGCCAGTGAACGTGACCTGGTTTTCTACAGTCCGTGGGACTTCCAAACTGCCTCTGAGTCCATCAGCATCCCTTTGGTTTTTGGCGTTAGAGAAGGTAGATGATCTTCCAGCCGACCACAGGAGGGCATAGTGCAGCTTGTCTGTTCCTTCAAAAGTAACTATTTCCTGGTTTTCACTCGTTGAGTGGTAATTTGAGATTGCAGATTCGTTTCTATTTCTGCTGACAGGTCACATCCAAGACAAGGAGATGTGTTTATATAAAAAATAGAGTCTATTTGAAATACTTTCAACAAATTGTAAGATTGACAGCAAGATACATCCCAGTGAGCAGCTGGGAAAGTTATAGAGTGAAGAACAGTTTCTGCTTAAGTGAAGCCAGAGCACTCATGATGAGAGTTACCATTAAAAAACCCTGGTTTTTGGTCTGCTGCCTTGAGCTCTCTGCTTCTCTGGTGAAGCCTGACCTCCTACTTTTGGGTCTAAGAGTGTAGGGA
>NW_010309170.1:0-828 GCF_000700745.2 Antrostomus carolinensis
CTGGGAGCACCTGAAACTGGGAGCACCCGGAGCTGGGATCACCCTGAGCCGGGAGCACCCTGGGCTGGGAGCGCTCGGCTCGGCCCCAGGTTCCGCGATGCTCGAGGAGTGTTGGGATGTCGCTGGTGATGTTTTACAGTGAAAAATCTTCCCTATATTTTAGCAGTTAAACTGCACTCCCAGGTGCATGCGTGTTTAGTCCCTAAACCAAGCTTCACCTTAATCCTAATCAACTGCAGTCCGGTTTTAGATGTACTTCAGTCCTGTATTTAGTCTCATCCCAATCCCAGATGTAAACCTAGCCCTGATCCTAACTCCAGCCCTAACCCCAATCCCACATTTAGCTTTAGCTCCAATCCCAGCCCTAACCCAAATCCTAACCCAAACCCCAGCGCCAATCCCAGCCCTAACCCCAGATCTAACCCAAACCCCAGCCCCAATCCCAGCCCTAACCCCAGATCTAACCCAAACCCCAGCGCCAATCCCAGCCCTAACCCCAGATCTAACCCAAACCCCAGCCCCAATCCCAGCCCTAACCCCAGATCTAACCCAAATCCCTGCCCCAATCCCAGGTCTAAACCAAATCCCAGCTCTAAACCCAATCCTAATGCAATCCCAGCTCCAATCCCAGGTCGAAATCCAATCCTAACCCAAACTCCGGCCCCAGACCCAACTCCAATCCCTACCCCAAACCCACCCTAATCCCAACCCCAGTCCCAGTCCCAATCCCACCCCATTCTCCCTCTCACCCCCAATCCCACCCCAACCCCAGCCCCAATCCCAGCTCTAATCCCAACCCCAGACCCAACCCCAGCCCCAGCTCCAATC
>NW_010309171.1:0-495 GCF_000700745.2 Antrostomus carolinensis
GAATTGCTGGAAGGAAGAGGGGTGCAGGATAATGGAACACACTCAAAGATCTCCTCCTCTAAGCCCAGGATTGGTGCATCCCAACAAATAGGAACGCAGGCGAGAGCAGCAGGAGGCCTACATGGGTGGACAGAAAGCTTCTGAACAAACTTAAGATCAAAAAAGAAGCCTACAGAGGATAGAAAGAAAGATGGGTTACCTGGGAGGAACACAGAGAAATTGCTCCAGTGGCCAGGGATCAGGTTAGGAAAGTCAAGGCTCTGACAGAATTAAATTTGGCCAGAGATGTCAAGGGTGACAAAAAAAAGCTTCTACAGGTATATTGGGGAGGAAAGGAAAACTGGGGAAAATGTGGGCCCTCTCCAGAAGGCAACAGGAGATCTGGTCATCTGGGACATTGAGAAGGCTGAGGTGCTCAATAACTTTTTTGCCTCAGTCTTTACCAGCAAGGGCTCGTGCTACAATGCCCAAGTCCTAGAAATCCAAGGAAGGGTC
>NW_010309172.1:0-48196 GCF_000700745.2 Antrostomus carolinensis
CACAGAAATACCGTGTTGATGAATGGAGAGGGTATCTTTCATCTTCCCCTTATTTGTAATTAAATCTTGTAGCTATATAGCATTTATAAGTATCAGTAAAAATTTATTAAAACGGTGCCTTAATACTACGAATCAATACCTGGGCATGCAAGGAGTGGTGCTGTTTTGTTTAGTGTGAGATGTTAATCTTGAGTATAAAAGTAAGATTTTTGGATTGTTAAATAGAAGTTCACACTGCTAGTGCAAAAGCAAAATGCTGTACTAATGCACATTTGGATTTTTAGAAAACAGCAACTGCTGTTGCCCACTGCAAGAGAGGAAATGGCCTCATTAAAGTGAATGGAAGACCTCTGGAAATGATTGAGCCCAGAACTCTGCAGTATAAAGTAAGCATCCACCACACCACCACCACCACCTCCCCCCACCTTTGATAATAAAATAACTTTATACACATAATTGCTTGGGGGTGGAAAAGAGTTGCTTGCCTTACTGACAGTACTGAGTTTTTGTTTGTGTCTTACCTGATTGCCAGAAATTTAGACTCTGTTATGAAGATTTGGAAAACTGTCCTATGATTGTCTTGTTGGGAAGGGTGGACTTTTTTGCTTAACTGGTTTAATGTATGTTAACATAATTATATGAAGCATTTTCAGCTCTTCACATCTTTTTTTTTTTAAATTTAAATGGGTGACTTAAAATCCTCATTTTTTAAAGATTTTTTATAGAATATCTCTATGAACGCTGCTGAAAGACTCTAAAGCTGATCAGATAACTATAAAGTGTAATAAATAGCAGAGAAAACCACCTATAAATTACTTCTGATCTTTAGTTTTAATAAACTTATTTTTCTGATGTAGTTATGGCATTCTACTTAAACTATACCCTTGCTCTTAATTCCTGTGTGCATATGCTTTACTATTAATATTTCTGAAACTTAAAAAAAAAAGAAATTAATTCAGTAAATTTATTTTATAACAACACTAGTAGATGGCAGAGAATTCTGCAAGAGGTATACTTAATTTGGCTGTGTGCTTGTAAAATCAAGGCTTCATTTTTCAGAACATTCAGTAACTTCACATCTGGTAAACCTGTACTACAAGCTCTGATCCTTGTCTCTGATCAGAAATGAATTTACTTCCTGTGTTTTGTCTCCCAGCTGCTTGAACCTGTCCTCCTCCTGGGGAAGGAGCGATTTGCTGGTGTTGATATCAGAGTCCGTGTAAAGGGTGGTGGCCATGTAGCACAAATCTACGGTATGGTTTTTGGTGGGATCTCTGGTGTAGGCTAGAACAGGTCAAGCCACATATTTAAGAGGCTTGAGTTTAGAATAGTAACTTGCTCTTGAGGTTCTGTTTTGGTTTTTTTTTCACTATGCAAATGTAGTTCATAAGGGCTTATTGGTTGTATTTTATATGCAAAGGTGTAACATCTGGAGTAAGTTGAATTAAGTAAATTGATGAAATTTTGAGGAAATGTGAGGAAACGATGTTTGCATCTTGCAGTGTGACAGGACAGTTCAGGTGCAGCTGAGCACAAAGATTCTGGGAGGGGGGAAAGGAGATTTATCATTAGAAATCACATCTTTAGTTGTAAATTTCCATGTTGTTCAGAAGCATCTTTCGACTGACCCGCACAGCTATGCAGTTTTTTCCCCTTGCAGAGAAGACTGGGAATGTACTTGTATTAGCTGTTGATAGAGTTGCTCTTTATAAATCTTAGATTTATTCTGTTTTGATTTGGGTGTAGGTTGGAGAAGTGGAGCAGAAGCTGCATAAAGAGCAGAGACATGTTTCAGTCTCATAGCTGATTGCAGTTGTTTTTCAGAAAATTCAATCCAAATGCTGATCGTGCTGTACTGACAGACAACAGCCTAACAGAACTTCTACAGTTACTCCCCTGCTCCTGGGTTCAGTTTTCGTTACTGTGCTACAGGCTGGTTTTATTGAGGCGTGCTGGAGGAACTGCTCATGCTGTCCTGTTGTCCATTTTACCTCCTTAGTCTTTGCACACACTGATAAATTTTATCCTTGTTGAGAAGTAGAAACATTTCAGAGAACTGTGTTTCTAAGGATTTTGAAAGTTGATTGTTTGTAGGTAGAAGATGAACCTACGTTAGTACTCGGGAGAAAAGGGGATCAGGACTGCCCTTGTGCAGTTCCTTGGCTCGCTGGCAGTTGTCAGTTCAACACGTGGACTGTGGGTGGTGTCTTGGCACAGATTTCTTCAGATTTGCCAAAGTAAAAGTCATGTGCAGTACATAGGAGGGGACTTTAAGGAGGGAAAGGACAATTTGGTAGCAAACAAGACAGCAAGTTTCTCAGATAACTGTCACTTTGTGTTTAAGTTTTAAATACATTTGCAACCCTTACTGATCCATTATCTTTTTTAACAGCTATCCGTCAAGCAATTTCCAAAGCGTTGGTGGCTTATTATCAGAAATGTAAGTTGTTTTGATTGTTGTGTTGCCCTTAAGTGGAAATGTGTGGCTTCTGGTAGTTTTGGCACAGAACATGTTAATATGGATTTGGTCCATGGGAAATTTCTTAAACTGAAGATTTTTTTTTTTTTAAACAGATGTTGATGAAGCTTCCAAGAAGGAGATCAAGGATATTCTAATCCAGTATGATAGGACTCTGCTGGTTGCAGATCCTCGCCGTTGTGAATCCAAGAAATTTGGGGGACCTGGTGCTCGTGCGCGCTACCAGAAGTCTTACCGTTAAAATTGTTCTACAGTCATGTGACAGTCAATAAACATAAAGAGAATTTGATAATTTCATGTTTCTAAATTGTGTTTTTCTGTGTAGGTAAATAGATTTTTTCACTGTTTGTTAACTTAAGCTCATATGCAAATTGATCAGTATGAAAGTAAAATCAGAGGGCTGTTGGCAGTTGTCTTATCCCTTCATAGTAAGTAAGTCTGGATAGGTAAGGTCTTGGGAGTAAGGAAAAGCTTCTTTCTGTTGCTGGGTGCCTGGTTATCAGAACATAAAGAAGGCTTACTTCTTTTTTTTTTGTTTTTTTTTTGTTTGTGTGAGTATATGCAACCGTGTAGCAGTTCATTAAAGCAGAGTTCAATTTTCTCCTTTTTGGTAAACCTAAATGAAGATGGACCTTTTTCCAGTACCTGCCTGGCCTATCTTCCCTAGGGTTAGGAACCAACATGAATATCCCAAGTTCTTCCTGTGTGAAATGTCTGTCTCAGCCTGCTTATAGACTTTATCCATAACGTGTATGAGCGTGGATCTGACTCCTAGCTGGTAACTTGTATGTCGTGTGTGATGTGACTTGGTTTAGTATGCTGCCCTAGTGTACTGCAGCACACTAAGCATCTTGCTGCGTACACTTTGGTGCTGGCAGTTTGTGATCTTGCAAAGGACATCTGTTTTCATTGTATAATCACTGAAATAGCACACTGAGGGTGAAGTTCCAAATACTGCTATGGAATATTATATGGCAATGGGTATTGTATATCAGGATGATCTGCTTTTGTTTGCCCGTACTGGTTAGGGGCAAGGAGTTCACCCCCTTGAGGGTAACTCCCTCAACGTAGTGCTAAAATGGGTGTTCAGGCAGCTATTCCAAAGTTTTTATTCAAAGTTCACATTGTCAAAACCAAAGTAATATGGAGGCAGGGGAGGGGGTTTGTTGAACCCTTGCCACACCGGATGGCAGAGTTTTCTTGATTAATATGTCTAAATGTAGGAAGCTTTATTTTTTTTCAATAGCAAACCCCATATATTATGTTTCAAAATAGTATTTTGTAAATATAAAGCATAAAAGGGATTTTGTGTTACAAATAAGATTGGATCTAAATGATTCATTTTTCAGCCACAGAGGGATCTAGACCTGAAGAAAAACATTAAATGATTTAATGAAAAAAAAAAAAATCCCTTTGGGAGCCAGACAGTTGTTTATGTCATGAGCGAGGTGAGGCGGTTTGAAGTCCTTGGGTGAGTAAGTGGGGAAAACCCTGGAGCTGAAAATATGACATTAATTTTCAAACTAGGGTGTGCGTGTATCAAACATGAAATGTTGAAGAACTTCAGTTACTGAGACATGGGATGTGCCAACAAAAGGCTGCTGGAAAGGCTAATTCTGTCCCTTGGTAGAGTTGCAAATAATGGAGTGAGGCCTTGGGTCTGAGCTGACCCAACAGGCATGGGCACAGCCCTGGACTGTTGTTTCCTATGTTTGAAAACCAGTTTGGAGAGGAACTGGAAGGAACATTGGAGACTAAGTAACTGAGAGCCTGGCTTCTGCTGTGTTGCTTTCTAAGCCTGGTATTTTTGTGTCTGTCACTGTACACCAATACTGAAATTGTTACAGGAGTGCCTTGATACTTGACATTTTTGTTGGGCTTACTATTAATGTGGTATTTCTTCTCTCACTTGTTTAATGGTAGGTCATTTCAGCATACTCAGTCAACACAAAGTTAAACCAGCTGCCTTTGTGAATTGGGTTGGGGAATTGGAAAGAATAGTACAATTTTGCCCTTTTGCTCTAGTTTAGGAAAAAAAGTGCTAGTGGCTTTTTTATGAATGTTAATATTTGTTATGATGTCTGCTTTTTCAGTAGAAAGACATTAAAGGCATTTTCACTGAAGTGTAGTTATTCAAGAGTTAAATGTGTAACTGAAACAAATTCTTTCTGAAAAGGAATTCTTCATCCATCTCCCATTTTAGCTGTCAGCATCAGCATAAAATACTGCATTGCATGACCTGAATAGAAGTAGAACGCTTTTATCTAAACCCCTCATGCTCCCATTGAAGCAGAGGGGACCGTTGTATGTTCTGTCACCAATTTACATACCAGGATTGTTTTTCTTACACTAAGTGAACTAAATACTCTATTCCAGACACTTGCTGTCTCTTTGGCAAGGTGTGTGGTTTGCTTTCTTCAGCCTCCCCCTTTCTGTACCCTCAGATCTGACCCATTTCTTGTCTGAGTTCCTCAGAGTTTCTACCTTGTAGTAGAGTTGCTCACAAATTATTCTGGCTTTTGGGCTGCTGAAAAATGTGATGCTCTGCCTCCTAGTCTGGCTTTCTAAGGAAAAGCTGCCATGCAGGGCTAACTTCAAATCTGATTACTTGAATTCCTGTGAGTACTGTGAAAAATAGCATCTTGATAGATGTTAATTAGCTACAGCTGAGGAAAAATAAGCCTTTTAGTTGTTTGGCTCGTGTCATGACTGAAAAGCAACGGCTCACTCATTGCTTGGGAAATGTGTACTGGCCTCCCAGTTGGCACATATGTACCATATGCCTTGGCTTGTCCAAAACTGATTCTTGCCTAGATGTTAAGAGTAGTCAGATGCAGGGAAGAGGAGAGGATGCAAAGTTACTATGGTGTAAAACTCAGGGAGGCAGGGGGAGATGTGATACCTGATGCCAGTAACCTTAGGGGAAGGTTTCACAGTTATGGGGAAACCTGATCTATCAGGTTTTCTGCCCACAGAACAGCTTGTAACAACTGGAGATTTTTGGTTTGCTGTTCTTTTATGGAAAGGCTGAAAATAAAACTCGCATTGCTAATAATATACCCAGAGATGATATCTGCATGTCATTTCTTCAATTGAAAGGCTCTTAACATAATAAAAATGCTTTCTGAACTGGACTTGGATCCTATAAAAATGTCCCATTAATCCTGTAGGGTGATGTCATTCCCACAGACTTGCTTTCTGAATGAGAAATGTTCATGGAATCAGGCTGGTGTCTGCCTGAGTGGTTGAAGATTTTTCTTCTAAATGGTTACTTACTGATCACCCACTAGAGGGCTTAACTTCATTGGGGAAGCGTAACTACCATAACGTTTGAAGGTGTAAGGAAAAAACCTGTTCATAAAAATGTTTTCTTTCCTGATGTCCTGATTCTGCAGGGATGGCAATCAAGCTCTTGTCATTTAGCATCCGCTCACTTCCACGGAGAAATAATAACAGTTTGATTTTCAAGCCCCTAGCGAGGTTCTTGAGCAGCTCTGGACGTGGTTCTTGGAAAAGAAGAAATGCCCCTAACCTCATACTGTCCAGCTCTTTCATTAGTTTCACTGATGCTAATCCTTAAAGAAGATCAGGTGTGTACATTAAAATGTGGCCTCACTTGAATTCTTTGTTGAAAATACTGGTTCAATGAAGGCTGGAGTGTGAGCTCCAAAAAGTACCATATTCTATTAATGACAACAGTGGATCCAATTCTAAACCAGAGAAAGCTTGTACCTGTGGTGCTGAAGACAGTTATTTTCTCAACCATTGTTTATAATCCTGATAAACTGTGTAACCTGTATATAAAATTAAGTCCTCTCAGATGTTATGTTGGTGATGTGGTTTAACCAGGAAGTGTCGCTGCCCACCCCACCCCCCCACCCTCCCGTGGTACAGGGAGGAGAAAATATAAACGGGGCTCAGGGGTTGAGACACGAGCAGTTTACTGGAATGGTAAGGGAGAAACAAGGGCTGAATGTTTTTCTTTGCCTTCTCTTCTAGTCCAGCTGGGGAGCAGGGAAGAGAAAGGGCTAGAAGAAATGATGGGAGAACTTTTTACCTGAGAGAGGCCATCAACTCTTACATTTTATTTTGTTCCAAACCCACCTTCTGTAACATGCTCGGAGGGTTTCACAAAGCACATCCTAGGAAGAGTGGAGGGGTAGGCAAAAGATAGGCTTTGCAAAATAAAATGAGTAGTAGCAGTTTTGATTAGCATTATATGTGTCTTTAAAAGTTCACTTTTTAATGATTCTGTCATGGTAAAGCATGTAAAATTTTTCTTTTTTAAAATTGATAATTTTTAATTTTGGTGAAAGTATATATTTTAATGAAAATCAGAAACAAACCCCTTGGCCCTGTTGACTTCTCCTTTTTGCTAATATTAAATTTTCATAACATGTTTTATTAAAAATGTAATATAATTTTCCTCTGGGAAGCCTTTTTTGTAATATAAGCAAACTATATACAAAAATGTATCTAAAATATTCTTAAAAATCCAGGTGTATTATTTCATGGAAGTTCACATCTCTCCTTTTAGAACAGATAAGGAACACTAATATGTTAATCTCCAAGGCCATCTGGTTGTAATTTATACAGTAGCATCATTGCAGGGTCTTGTAAAAACATTTCACTGCAGTAAGCAGTAAAGGGCAGCACTCGGCACAAGCCTCAAAGGACACAAAGGTGTGTGACGACTGAAGGAAGTCTCAGACCATCATGACATGGCAACCTTTCTATGTCATTGTCTGCTATGTTATAAAGAGCTGATTCAATTCGATAGAGGATACTCCCAGGTCTAGTGAAAGTGTAACTAATACAGACTCTGCTGAGGAGTTACCATGCATTACTAATGAGAGACACGCAGCTAGAAAGTTGTATGCCAGCTTGCAAAGCTCCTGAAGCTGTATGTAGCTACCAAGCTTGATGTCTCCTTTTCTTTTGCTTTTTTTCATTGCATTATTTTAAATAATGCATCCAGCTATTTAACTTTTAAAAGACTTAAACACACTGTAGAAATACCTAGTGCTAAGATGCCATCGTAATCAGAGCCATTAATTTGGATAAATGTCCTATTACTAAGTTATACTGAAATGAACATTGTGGGAAAGCTCAGTTTCGTGATACCTTGGAGTATGTTCTTGCTTCATTCACTGCTTTCCTCTTTGCAAGGTAAGAACTTTATTTCATTTTTGTAGTTATATTAACTTTAAAAAAGATTTTTCTATATATTGTAATATTACAGCTCCTTCTTTTTCTATCATTATAAAGCAGTTTTTTTTTGACCCATGCTGGAAATCATAAATAAAAAAGATTTTTAACACAGGTTAAAAACCTATAGATCACCATTGGATCTCACAGGTGTAGAAACTAAAATAAAGCTCTTGGTTTTTTAAAAAAAATACACTTTGAATTTGTTACAAAACAATTATTAGGAAAAAAATTAAGTTTCTTGACTTTCTTGCCATTATTGCCAGATGAGTAAGCGTCTAATGATTTTCAATAGGGTATGATTTTGTTTGAACAGACTGAACCTGCGATATGCTTAAGCATTTTAGAATGGTAGGGTAAATAATATCTCTTCTGGTTTTAAAAGTGATCCTGCTTTCTGTATAATGCAAAGGGATCTTGCAGATAGTTTTATTGTAGCAATTATAAAGATTTCTAAGGCAATGTAAGAAAGAAGGGGTTTGGTTGTCTATTTTGTTTGTTTGTTTGTTTTTTTTTAAAAGCATGGACTCTAGATAATTTATAATTATTTACAATTGGGTCTCACAAGTAACATTCAGAAAATGATTATAGGTAACCACCCTAGAAGTTTGTTTCTGGAAAGCTCTGAGCGCTTTTGTATTTTATCAGTTTTGTTCTGAGTCTCTGAAGAGCTATGAACCTTTACTCTTTTTCATAGTAGTGTGTACCAGAACTGAGAGCACAGAAACTCGCAGGTGAGAGAATCAAACTCTCAGGATGGAAAGCATATAGTCCTGCAACCCTTGGAAACAGAAAAAGTTTGTGTTAAGATGCTCTGGAAAACTTAGGATCATTAAAGAACAAAATTCAATAGTGTTGTTTTAAACTTGACAAACTATTGTCTGCCAAGTGCAGAGTGAGACTGTTGAAAAAACATTTAACTTGACTTTTTAATCTACAGGATCTTATTGCAAGCTTTCTCTTTTGAGAAGAACTTCAAGGTAAGTTCTTATTCCTTATTTGTCAAGTACTGCAAACAGAACAAGAATGAGTAAGTGTGATGTAGTGCAAGTTAGAAAGTAAAATATAGCCTTGAATTTGACATGTAAAATGTCATGTACACGTGCATTGGATGTAAAACACACTTTCAGAGTGTTTACAACTCATTTCAGAGAATTTACATAAAGGCCATGGGTCCTCTGTTTGAGAAATAGATGTCCTTATGAAAAACGATTCTTCTGTGGTCTCGAGAAAGCTTAGAGGAATAATGGAATGAAACCAGGATGAGATCATGATTTCATGACTGGAAAAATACATTAAATGAGTATCCTTCTAGTATTTTAATTGCATGATAAAATCCTAGCTGCTATTTGAAGCACAGAAAAGTAAGTGCTATACAGTCTTAAAATAAACATTTTCAATACAAGTTTTCATGTAGAAGCTGAAATCCAAACAAAACCCAAACTAGGGAATGTTCCTGATCTCATTGAATTAAATGGGAACTATGCCATCAAATTCAATGGAAGCATCCAGTCGAATGTAGCTTCAGATGTCTAATGACATCTAATACATCTAGCAAACACATGCATGTCAAATGATACGCCATCTTGGACTGTTGATAAAACTAAGTATGTTTTGTAGTTTGATGCCCTTGTTTCCAAACTTAATCACAAATTTAAGTCAGCCACAGCTGGAGAGTCATCTCTTGCTATTAAAAGTACCATCACAGTATATTCTAACAACACTTGAGGGAACTTGCAGCCACTTACACGCAGAGTCAAGTAAATATGAAGCTGCTTTACAATTATGTATCCTGTCAGGTAAGCCTGTTTTGCCTATTTATGTCTCGCCCAGAAGATCCAGGTACCACCACCCTGTCCAAGCAGAGATCGGAGTGCTGCCCAATTCTGTAAAATGAGCCCACAAAAAGAAAAAAAAAAAAATAAATCACCTTTTAAAATGTTAACCCAAGAAAGACCTCTTTGATAAAATGATGGTAATCAGAGAGAAACACTTCTCTCTGGGGAGCTGCTTATTCAGGTTGCTCCATGGACCTTTGATTATATAAGATCCTTTTTGTTTTCTTCCAGAAATGAGTTTAATGCAACTCAACAGAAAAGAGATCTTGTAACAGCTGAGGTAGGTTATACCTCCAAAAGCCGGAGGGAGGGGAAACCCTCCTCCCTTTCTGCTCCAGGCCTTTGCTGTCCTTACAAAGGAGCCTTTGTGGGGAGAAGGGCTGCGGTAACAGGAGGACAGTGAGCAGGAGCAGCTATTCCCTACCTGCTCGCCCATGGCCTCATGCCTTCATTCACTCTCAGCAAAGCAAAGCCTGACGAGCCGACTGACGCACACCATGGGAAATAGAACCGCGATGCCTCTGTCTTTTGTGAGGGCGAACAGAGAGCCCCGGGAAGCTGTGAGTGTTTGGTGAGAGCCGCGATGGCGGCGCCAGCGGCATGGCTCCCTCCCACACGGGCTGCGGTGGTGGCTCTGGCCTGGCCCTGGTTCCTACCGCCCCGGCCCACTGCTGCCTCAACGCTGCATCCCGGCCATGTGGCACTGGCATTTAATAGTAAATGGGGGAATCTCATCCCCCTGCTGGTACATGTCTCAGGCTACGGAGCCCAAGCAAAGGCAAGCGGGAAGCCCAAGGTGGCCCCTCCTCATGGTCTTGCAAGGGGCCTGCAGCCAAACCACAGATGGTTTTTTTCTGAGACCCTTTGAAATCTACATGGCTCCCGACTGAGTCAGAAGGTCTCTGGTGTGAAATGCTGTGCTAAGGCGAATCGAGCCTCTGAGGGAAACGGGCCCTTGGGGCTGGTGGTGTCCCAGGAGAGCCTTCAGCCGGAAAGAGCTGCCACAGCAAGGATGCTCTACCTCCCCAAAATAGCACAAAGGCCAAAACCCGCTTTCCTGAGGAGGACGGCTCAGAGTAACTATCAGGGGAACTGGAAATGAGTCTCGTTGTGCAGGGAGGGAAAGGAATCTCTCCAGCTAGTGATGGACCATGGAGACCAGGAATAGTTTTGGTGCAGGGGCCTTCCAGGTGGTGAGTTCGACGAAGTCCATTTTATGTTGATTTTAGAGAGATTGTGCTACTTGAATGCATCCCACAAAGTATTTCCAGTTGGAAAAAGGAAGTTTTTACGTCACTGTATGAGACATTAGTGAGACTTAATGTAACCTGTTCCTTGTGCAGTGCTGTTCACTCTGAGATCCATTAGTTCAAACTCCAGACGTGGAGAGTGACTGACAGCAGGAGGGAAGAAAGAAATTAGTTTACAAGTGAAGACTTAGACAATTTGGTTTACTTAATTGTGCAGCTGAAGGCTGGCATATACACCTGTGAGGAGCACAGAAGGGTAACTGTTTTCTCATAGAATGTCAGAGAGGGAATAAATAAAAACCATGGGGAAGAAGAGGTATTTAAGCAAAAGGGCCAGGCTTTATAAAACAAAAGGATTTAAACAGGCCATGGATAAATGTAAGAGGGAAATATTTAACTACTCAGCACTTCACCCTGGTAAACTTTCCAGTCAGACTAGTCGGGGGAAAAAACCCCAGAGTGCTTTCAGCCTGGAATGGGATCAGTTCTTGGAAGGGATGATGCGACGTGACAAGCTGCAGTAGCAGAGTGCTGGGTCAGATCCAAGGCTTCCTTATAGTCCGATGCTCCACAGTTCCTAAACAAGACAGGAAGCAGATCAGGCAGTTCCACCTCCTCTTTTGTTAGGGATGAACCGAAATGCATTTCTGAAGAATCTCAAGGAGGACGTGAAATCTATCGCAGCTGGAATGGCCACAGTGGGGATGATCAGGGTGTACACAGAGAATGAGTTAGAGGACAGGATGAAGTGGAAGGATATCACATCTTCAAGCTCTCCAATTATGGGTATTTGACTAAAGTGAAAAGGGAAGGACTGCTCTCTGTCCCTTCACCTTCAAAATGTAAATGTAAAAATTCCCAGGTGGAGCCCCACGAATTCATTGGCACTGGAGGGGATGGAGAGGAGGCCAGTGGTGATCCCACAGCCCAGCTGTATCCTTCCCTATGGCTCCAAAAGCCATGCTTCTCCTCCCCATCATGGTGGTTGCTGCAGTCACTGCCTTCCCCACTGGCTCAGCCTGCTGATCCTTCCTGCAACACCCATGGCTGTGTCATGTGCTGGCCCAGCCGCAAATGACTCTTCTGTATTAAAAGTCCCAACCCAATGTTAGGCTGCAAGGCCTCCAGCTCATATTGGCTCATTTGTAAAGCACAAACATCCTGATTTTGCTTTTATGTTTCTCTGACAGATTCAAGTTCCCTCTTTTCGATCACACCTTCATGAGACCTTGACGTGGAGTCCGCCAGGTCAGTGTCGTGCTCCTTAACCGCAGGAGGAGAAATGGTCCTGAATATGCTGCCTTCCTACTAGCTCTCCTGTGTTACCATGGGCAGTGAAAGCCCTGCTCGTTATGTCCTTTACAAAACCCTGTCGTGTCTCATTTCCTTGTTTTATCTGTGTTAAATACTAGGAAATTTCTGTCAAAATTGTACTTTCAAAATAATGCCTTGCAACCAAATCTGAACAGCTGACTAAGCAAATCCTTTGATTATTTTTTTAAGTCTTAAATTTTAAAGTTTGCAATTTTTCTTTTCTGCCACTTTTTCTGACCTTGGCAGGAGATGTTAGTATGTCTGAGGCATGTAACTAGTTTTACAAAGGCACAGGGGTGCTCAGGCAATGAGCACACAGCTGCTCCTGGAGGGTTTTAAGCATTCTACAAACATGTAAAGCAGGTCCAAGTTACAGAAGTTGTTTTGCAGAAAAGTTTATTGTATGCAATTGAACTTTGGTAGCCTTCTTGGAAAATACGTATACCTGGGTAGGTGCTTTCTGTTGTGTTTTTCCATGTAAATGAGTATATGTAATTTTAGAGCTCATAATTCTAGCAACAACAACAACAAAGAAGTTTTTCATATTAGTGCATTTCTCCGTTGTATAAACAGTATTTTCTGCCTTGTTGGTATTTTCAGAGTATCTGTGTATATTTGGAAAAAAATTCTTAAGTGGAAAAAATTCAAAACTGAGCATGGAAAGGAGTTTTCACAGTGAAGGCTGATGTTCTTAATAATTGGTAACTTCCATGTGTGCTTTACTGTAAAGGTCCCATTTTCTTCCCTTTTAATGTCACTAGCAGCTTTACCACAGCTTCACTGGTAGTGGAAGGGCCTGTTTATTTAATTTACTTCCTGCTTTTTGCAATTTTTTTTTTAATCTCCGTCAGCAGGATTGTAAGAGTTTGTACCTAGGTTTTTAATCCTCCCACAAGAGGGAAAGCAACTGTTTGCAAAATCTGATGAAATTTTGCTTTGGGACTACCTTTCTTCACTTTTGGGGAACTATGATTTAGACCCACCTCAGTGAATGGTTAGTAGATGACAGTGAGGTCTTAGCTTCCAAAACAGACTATGAAACCCTTTAATGAAACTGCTTATGGAAACAATTACTAATTATAACATAAAACAAGCCATTCCCATGGAATCTTAAGTCTCTGACTCCAGTCACCTCTTAAGCAGAAATAACCTTTTAACTGACTTCTTTTAGCAGGGAGGAAGGGTTATTTATAATTGGTTTTGACTTTGCAAATTATATATTCTGGACTGTTCGTAAGCTGAACGTACCCTTTGCTGTAATTCTTAGGAGGGAGAAGCTGAACATATGTATAAATTGTGCTGAATTTAGTCAGCTAGAATAATCTGTGTCCTTTGTATTTCAAGATCAGCAGGACTGGGATTTGGTTTCTTTTCATGGGAACTTGACCTTTTGTTTGCTGGGAGGAAGTTGACCTTTTGCTCCTTTGTTAGTTTACAAGTCTCAAACCAAATAAGAGAGAACCTTGCTTCTCTTTTAACCAAGGAAAACAAAGGATAAAATTCAGTAAATGTTAAAAACTGGAAATTGTTGTTGCTTAATTTTCTTAGCTAATATAGCTGCCTATGTTTTAACAATAATCAGATTTATTGTGGATCTCAGTCTGTTTACAAAACACTCTACCTACTAAAAGGCTGCTATGCTTGCTTACAGGTTCATGTCCTCAGGAGTGCCTTAATGGAGCAGTCTGCACAGAGGCAGGTGACTGTGACTGTCAGTTATTTCAGGCTCAAGGAAGCAGGTGCCAAATTGGTAAGTTTTAGGTCAAAAGACTCAAGTTTCAGCTTCAAGTGAGATTTAAGGTGCAGGTTTTAAAGACAATACTGTTAACAGCATATTTGTGATTCCTCTGCAGTAGAACTGTCATTCCACTAGTAGCTAAGAGGACTAAAGTGGTATGTGTTAGGCATATATGAAGAGCAATATGAGGAATGCTTACATTTTAGCACTTGGACTGTAATGATACGTAGATACCATAACAGATAGATCACTGTATAGTATATCAGCAGCTAGCCAGCTTTTTTATAGTTAACTGAACAATCAAAAAGTCACTGCATTTTTCTAACAATGACTTATTGCAGATAAAATTATCTGCAGCTATTTCAATGTACTGGTTCCTGGAGTCTGCTGTGTGTAGGGATAAACAAGAATTGTCTTCCAGGATCTGCAGTAGATCTAAATCCCTTGCCTCTACTTATAATTAAAATGTCTCCACTGAAGCAAATTAATAACTTATAATGCTTGCACGTGATAAAACTACAGCCTAAAGATTAAAAAAAAAATGGACTGACTTTATTTAAAGTGGAGGAAATGAAGTTATCTTTTGTCCTTGCTATGTATTTCCTTTATATGGTCTTACTCCCTTTCTGAGCTCTTTTGTAGATGGCTGTGACACTTGTCAATTTTTTATTACTGTGCTTGTTGTAAACTCCGTGTGTTCTCTCCAGTACCTAACACTGGGAAGGACCGAGATGGGATTTGCAAATCGTGGGGACAGTATCATTTTGAATCATTTGATGGCATCTACTACTACTTCCCAGGAAATTGCTCCTATATTTTTGCAAAAGACTGCAGTACTCCAGAACCCCAGTACACTGTTTGGGTAAGTGTGTGAGCATATGCTAGAAATAACCCACTGAGTATTCCTGTATTATAGGACATCTTTTTAATCATAAGTAAAATAAGTAGAGAGACAATAAATGGATCAAACTGCTGCATTACTTACTTAAATACAAAACTATGCTGCTAGAAAATGTCCAAGGTTGTGTGCAGTATCTCAAAACACTGATGAAATTATAATCAACAGAGTCAGTATATTAAAAATAGTATTTCTTACTCCCCCTATCCTAAAAAGGATCTCTGATCTCTCCTTTTTGGGAGCAAAAGTGGATCTTAAAGCAGACCTTGGAAACTTCAATAAACTTTAGTTGTCAGATTGTAAAAAATAAAAAAGAAAGAAAAAAGGGTTACTGAATAAAGTGCAAACAGCCATCACCTACCTGATAGCTGGGTACCTGAGCGCTCTGGGCCCCAATTCACAGCAATTAGCATGCTATGGGGAGATGTGTCCCTGGCCCACGGAAAACTCTGTCCCCTCTAGGGATTCGTATTCTAATTTTGGATTACCTCTATGTCATGCAGAGAAGATTAACAGCTCAAAAGCCATCTTGACCTATGGGAGAGTTCTCCTCAGGGAGAATTCAAACCTATACCCTCTTTGAAGGAAGATGCCCTGTTTATCAGGCTGTTGGTTACTGTGGGGAAAGGATACAAGCTCATTATGTTACTTTTTACACAGTGGTTGGGATTTGATGCTGATTGGGCAGAGGAGAGGGGACAAAAGGAGTTCTAATTATGAGTCCTGATGGTCACAGTGCTTGCAGGGGCAAGGCAGACCTAGATGCTGATTTCTGCTCCAAGGACTAGTGTCCATTTATAAACACACGACTTCCTCTCCCCCCAGGTAATAGCATCTAGTGAAGATAAATTTTCCATTCAAACTGCCATTTCTATTCACTCAGGTTATAGACAGATGCTTCCACAATTTAACTTTAATTCTTTGAATTCTCTGTGCAACTGTATTATTTTAGGATTTTTCACCAAATGGTGTAGCAAAGACCAAGATTATATTAAAATCTAGAAGTAATATTTCAGTGGATTCCAATTGCTCTGGAAAGAGAGAAATTACCATTCAGTTGCTGGAACAAATGTCATGTTTTGCTAAAAACTAAAAATGTTTACTTAGAAAAGTCGTAAGTAATGTTGAAGCACTGCAATCACTACAGGCTGGGCAATGGAGAGCCAAGAACCTTGCCAAATCCTCACATTGTGGTCCTTCTGTCTTTAATAATCCACCTCTCTAGAGAAGAAGAAAACATAAGAATTATTTTGATTTTCCTTGATTGTGTCTCTGTCTTGGGCCAGTTTTGCATAGAAACCATCTGTCAATACTAATAATATTTATGATATCTTTAATTATTATTATCTTTACACATGTGAAAACTAATGCTTTTCCTGGTTTGTCTTATTTCACTCAAAGAAACAGTAACTGGTTTTTACTTCCAGGATTAAGTGTCAGTTCAGGAAGATTAATTTGAGTATGTGTTATCACTGTATGTGTTCACCAACAGACCTTTTTTACAAAAACAATAGCTCTAGTTTACTTTTACAGCCTCCATTACTGTGTTGGTAAAATGTTTCCCAATTACTAATCTGTTTAGCTTCACAGCACTGTCAAGTAAACTGGTACTGCAACTCCTACCCTTTGCAGAGAATGGTGACACACAGTCATAGGAGTCATATTTGAGCTATCTGAACTCTGTCTACATTTTAATTTAGGTAACAATAGGTATTTAAGATTCACACCACAGTCCCCTGCCTCCTCAGTGGTGTCTAAAACCAGCTCTCAGGCTTTTGAAGCACCATAGTCCAGGACATCCCGCAGGTTTGAGTGGCTCAGCCCCACTGAGATTTATGAAAGCTGTTGGAGTTTTGCTTAAGCCCTTGGAGTAGGTATGTGCTTAAAACTCAGACTACGTGAGTGTAATTCAAAACGGTGTGGTAGTTAATTGGTTAGAGCATATACACAGAAAGTTGAAGACTATCCCTATCATTAGTCAGAATAAAGCTGAGCCCACAGTTTTCAAGTCCTGAGAGTGTGTCCTGGCCAGCAAAAGCTGTGTGATCCCTGGGGACAAGAACCTTCCTGCAGGAGTCATGCTCTGACACATCAAAGGCTGGGAATGCAAAGGAAGTCTGACTTCAGGGGTAGCCTCCTTTTTGCCAAACCATAAAAAGGAAGAGTGCTGGTTTATCATGCCTGTTCCAAGGTCTGATTAATACATTTCTTATGTGAGATCTACTTCACCACTGTAAAACTGTAGACATGCTGAGATAGGGAGTTGCATGGTTTCCATTTCTGGAAGCATGCATCTGAGATCTGTTTAACACTTCTTTCTAGTAGTGGGCAGTCATGGTAGTCATACATTGCCAATATCTGAGACACACAATTCTGCAACTCTTTCTCTGGCTGTGGAGAAGCTGATACGTGATTCAAACCAATACCCTGGTCACTATGCTATATATGTATAATGGGGAGAGGCAGATTTTGGAAAAGCCTGCCTTTCTCCATTATCAGGGCTGTAAAGCCAGTTTGAAATGGATTTTAACAGATCCACATAAGTTAGATGCCTGTAGGAGCACTCAAAAATCTTAACAAATCCCGAGTGGTTCAAGAAGTCATATTGTAGTTCAGCTGGTGCCAATCTCATCTGGCATGGAGAACACTGCTATTACACTGAGATTTTGTATTGGTTTGTAGTTCCCTCTTATAAATCAGACCTCTATTCTAGGGGAATAGGGGTGTCTCCTCTGTGGAAATAACAAGCTCCTACGTTGTCATTTATAAGCTATCTCACTACAGTGTCTCTGAAATTCATCTACATAAAAATACCTGAGCATTTCATCCAACATTTAAACCACAAATGCCTTGTGATGCTTTGTGCCATTAAATAGTTGCTATGTTGCTCGGTAGTACTGGGGAAGTGTGGACTGGATGATCAGGTAGTGAGATGGACTGTTAACTGGCTGATGGGAAGAAGCCAGAGAGTTGTGGTCAATGGGGCAGAGTCTAGTTGGAGGCCAGTATCTAGTGGAGTCCCTCAAGGGTCAGTACTAGGACCAGTTCTATTCAATATATTCATCAATGACCTGGATGAGGGAGCAGAGTGCACTGTCAGCAAGTTTGCTGATGATACAAAGCTGGGAGGAGTGGCTGACACACCAGAAGGCTGTGCTGCCATCCAGCGAGACTTGGACAGGCTGGAGAAATGGGCGGGGAAAAATTTGATTAAATACAAGGGCAAGTGTAGGGTGTTGCATCTGGGCAGGAACAACCCCAGGCTCCAGTATAAGTTGGGGAATGACCTATTAGAGAACAGTGTAGGGGAAAGGGTCAGCATCTGGGAGTCCTGGTGGACAGCAGGATGACCATGAGCCAGCACTGTGCCCTCATGGCCAGGAAGGCCAATGGCATCCTGGGGTGCATTAGAAGGGGTGTGGTTAGTAGGTCAAGAGAGGTTCTCCCCCCCCTCTACTCTGCCCTGGTGAGGCCACATCTGGAATATTGTGTCCAGTTCTGGGCCCCACAGTTCAAGAAGGACAGGGAACTGCTGGAGGGAGTCCAGCAAAGAGCGACCAAGATGATTAAGGGAGTGGAGCATCTCCCTTATGAGGAAAGGCTGAGGGAGCTGGGTCTCTTGAGCTTGGAGAAGAGGAGACTGAGGGGAGACCTCATTAATGTTTATAAATACGTTAAGGGCAAATGTCATGAGAATGGAGCCAGGCTCTTCTCAGTGATGCCCAACGATAGGACAAGGAGCAATGGGTGTAAACTGGAACACAGGAGGTTTCGCTTAAACTTCAGAAGAAACTTCTTTACAGTGAGGGTGACAGAGCCCTGGAACAGGCTGCCCGGGGAGGTTGTGGAATCTCCTTCTCTGGAGACATTCAAAACCCGCCTGGACGCCTTCCTGTGTGATCTTGTTTAGGTTCCTGCTCTGGTAGGGGGATTGGACTAGATGATCTTTCGAGGTCCCTTCCAATCCCCTGACATTCTGTGATTCTGTGTAGCATGAACTTCTAGTTTTGCATATCTCTGTAATCATTACTTTTTTATATGCTAAGTATTTATTTGTAAAGCTTTTTCAGTGATTGATGCATAGAAATGTAAAATATCACTAGTATGAATTTATGAAAAATTGCATGAAATTGTTGAGAACAAACATTTATTCTTATTGTGTGTATATTTTTCCCCTCTAAGGTTCATAACAGCCCTCACTGTTATGGTTCAGTATATACTTGCGAGAGGTCTGTCAGCTTATTTTTTTCAAACCAAGAAGAAATAATTATTTCAGGACATGAAGTAAGAAAAGACGGAATCAGGTTCGTGTTCTAATGGTGGGTTTTAACATTTTATTGCAAAAAGTTAGCGTGGAGCTTGGGAATTTGGTGATTTTTACACGAGCCAGAGAAAAGAATTTGATAGATATCTTTATTGATATCACTCACTGTTCCGTATTGGGGCTGCTAGAGCTCTAGTGTGAGCAGATGTAAGGGTGCTGATGTAATACCTGAGTGAGGATAGCATACACTCTCCATATGAACCTTGTGTTCAACTTCTCAGCTGTAACCTATTACCTATCCTTACTTTGTATAGACAAAGTCAGCATCAGACAGTTCTAGATAATTCTTGGTGCATCCTGATAGCATTTTGCACAAGGTAGTTATAGTTCATGCTTGGTAGCTATACTTAATGTAAGACAAAAACAACTTCTAGACATGTCTGAATTGGTTGAATCAATGCCCCTTTGGGGCAAAAACTCCACAGAACATCTCTGAGTTACATCAAACCCCCGAATTTACCAATTTTTTTTTTTTTTAATAAATAAAAAGATGAGTGCAAGGCTATCATAAGTATGTTTTAGCGGTTAATAAAGTACACAAAATTTCAAAGAGTTGTTAAGATGTTCTTACCATCTCTTCTGATGGAATGCTTTAACCATTAGCATCTGAAATTGATAGCTACAGTGTTACTGTGCATCCCAACAGAAGCAATTTTGGAAGATTAGGATTAGATCCATGCTGCAATGTTATTGCCCAATGGTCTTTGGTCGAAGGAGGAAGATATACCGTGTTTCGGTCAATAGTGTTTTCTGTTCTGTAAGTTCCTCTATTTGCAGACGTCTAACCCAGTGATGATCCTGTGCCCAGAAAAGCTGCTGGTGGTCATAGTGTCACATAGTTCCTCACACAACATAGCATGCTCATGAAGTCATGTATTCCTCAACGTGCCCATGCTGGGCTTTGAAAATGAAGACTCATTATTCTTTCAGGCTTATAATTGGTACAACTGATAGGTGTATACAGCAGAAAAACATTAATTTTGATGGTCCATATAGGGAAGTAAACAGAAGAAAAGATAGTAAAATATGACAAAGACTAGGATGGGAGTGACTATATACACTTGGGAAAAAGGGCTTAGTGAGTTAGAAGGTGATGTTTTATATGGTATTTTTCTAGCACTAACTTCATCTCATCTGAGGTCTTTGAAACAGGCCATTTATTTTTCCAGATTAACGTTGCCTCAGACAGTTGGAAATGCTTTCCTTGAGAGACTGGCTGACTATATTCTGGTGAAGACTACCTTTGGTTTTTCTCTTGCTTGGGATGGAAACTCTGGTATTTATATTAAGCTGACAGAAGATCATAAGGGAAAACCTTGTGGCCTCTGTGGAAATTTTAATGGCAATAAATACGATGACCTGATACTGCAAAATAGTAAGTAAATAGCTTAGAAATACACCCTTACCTTGTGTGAACAGCTTCCATGTTCACTTTAACTATAATACTGTAAAAAGGCAGAAACTTGTTTCAGTTATTTCAGTAGAAAATAAAATATCTGCTCTACTCTTCCTCATTATTAAAGATGCTAAGGGAAAAGATCCTAGTTCCAGAAAGTATTTATATGTATGTTTAAGCCTATTCTTGCTCAGCAAAGCACTTAGAGTATGTTTATCTTAGACTATGAAAGTGCCTTCAAATAATAAATAAATAAACAAATGCTTGTAGTTCTCTCTATGGTTAAAGGTGGAGGGAAGAGGAGAGAAGAGCCAAAATATTAATATTTGGAAAAAGCACCATCTTGAGTCATACCTTTATATGAGCACCATAAAAATGCTAGTTGAAATATGTAAATTTCAAAAGCTGTTGCCAGGGAGTTCCTTGTATCTCTGTTGGTATGGTGTATTATGGGACTCCAACTACCCTTCAGGATGAGTAGTTGCTCGATGCTGTGTCTGAGGCAGAGATGACTTGCTAAACTGGTAGGATATTCTGTAGTCTATGAAGGAAATACTCTATAGGGATTTTTGTCCCACTTGCAAATAATGTGGGGGGAAAAAAAAAGAAAAAAAAAAAAGAACAAGCTTGAGAATATAAGGAATATTTTTCTGAGTCTCTGATAAAATCAAAGATAGGATTGTTTTATTGTTATCATTAGTTGCTGAGAGAATCTAGTCTCAAGGCCCTGCATATTCTCAAGTCACAGAAGTTATCTCACTGTAACTCTTTTCCCCTCCTCTGTTTTTCCCCTCCTCTGTTTTTCCCCATTTTTATGGTTGATAGCAGAACTTCTTCTACTTTTTATGTGAAGGGAGATGCAGTGTGTACCTATCTTTCTATAGCCTTTAAAAATCTGGCCAGTATAAATTTCTCATACCTCTTCTGCTGTGAGTGCAATAAGTTCTCCTGTTTAATGCATTAACCTTAGTATACCAGAGTATAGTGTGTTTACTAACTAGTTAAAACTGGTGATCTGTGTAATAGTGGAGAAAAATGGAGTGTGGAGGAGATAATGAATTCACATGATCTCTAAAAAAATAGTAATTTCAGTATCTTTAAGTGTATTATCTGTTATAAAAGTCTTCCAGCTCTTAGTTTTCTTCATTTCCAAAGCTACATTTCTTCACCATCATAATTTCTTCTAGCATTTTCTTTATCAGAAATTATAGCGTTACTGTAGGGTACAAATGAGAGCACTATGAAGAATTTTAACCTTGAACAAGTTGTATAACATGGTGCCTTGACTTTCTGCAAATACAAAGCAGGATATTTTGTGATATCTTCGCAGGAATGGACTGCTGATTCAAAATACTTCTAAACCACAACCTTTTTCTCAGTGTTTCCAAATCTTATAAATAATTTTGGATGTTGATTTATCTCCCCCAGATAAACTACTTCACTTAGGAGTGTAAGGGAAGCTCTTACTTCTATCCTGAGACTTCCAGCATCTGAATGCTCTTTATTTGCAATGCCCCAAATAAATAACTGACTGAGAGACATGTGATATTCCGTTTCAAAGCACAGATTAAAAACAAACTAATTTTCTGTTTCCTTATCTTCAACTTTAATGGAATCTTTGTATCACTTTAATATACAAGGCTGTATCTGTATATAGAACTGTCTCAAGTACAGTGCTTTCATTTGGCAGCATTTTTTGAGGACTTAGAAGTCCTCCTTTTTTCAAGCCATAGTGGCTCCTTTTTTCAAGCCATATTGGAATGTAAATAAAATATTTTTAATGTTTTTGCAGAAGCAGAATTATGTTAACAGGTTTACCTCTAGATCAAAAGCCAGCCATTTATATTTGGGAAGGGTTTTCTGCATAAAGAACTATTCTGTCAGGGAGGGAGAAATGTTTTAAGTCTCCTTGGCTCTTAAGTAAAATAGACTGGTGGTTAGGATCTGATCTTAGTTTATTTGTGGAGATGCAAATATCTGATTAGTGTGCCTTAGGGCTTTCCAAAGAGTGCAGAGTGTCAAACTTTGTACATCCTGTGCTAGAAGAAGTTAGATTAAGTTTTGGGTAGTACAGCTCTGTGAAAAGAAAAAAAAAAAATGTAGCTGATTTCATTTAAATGTGCTATATCCTAACCATGCATCGATATAGATAAGCATAGCATAGATACAAATTACTGTAAGGTTCTTCAAGGTGGAGGCAATATACCCTTTTAAATGTACTTAAGAACATAGAGAAAATGTAATATTTAGTTCTTGCTGCAGAAATATGGAAATTCTGGATTTGTTTCTTTACTGCTAACCTTCTTGTATGTTCATGTATCTTCCTCAGCCTGTTGCCATGACTTCCACTCACGCATCTTGTTCATTAATTCTCCCATGCTCATGCTGTGAGGAGAGCTGGGCATGTAGTGGTGTGTTTGTTGTAGCGCTTTTCTGTAGCAAAGGAAAAGCAGGGAGATAATAGTGGTAACTGACCTTTGCGAAACACAATGAAAGCCTTAAATGGCTTTAAAGAAATGTATTTTTTCTTAAATATTCAATGCATTGCACTTGTCCTTATTTATATATTTGTTATAAAATTGTCAGGATCGCACTTAAAAAAACCCCAACCAACCCCCTGTCATATATATTTTTTATATTTTTATTTAAATGTAGTATAAAATACTATCTGAAATTAAAAAAGAAAAATAATGTTTTTATACACCACTCATACTCTGAACAACTACCAGAAATTTCTTAACTGTGTTATATGTTTGTGTTGACATTTTTTTTTTCCTGAATAATCTTACAATGTTTTCATGCAGTAGGTGAATATACAGAAGATATTGCTGAATTTGCAAATAGCTGGGCTGTGCAAACCCCAAGTGACGTAGCCTGTGTACCTACTGCCTCAGACTTTTCCAGTCCTTGCTCAGTTAATGCAGCATCCACTGAGGTAAATTAATCATGTTTTTTATATAGAAATATATTTTCTTAATCTTCATTGCCTAGTGATTGTCCAAGAATCTAGCAATATGCACTACATTGAAAAAAATCCTTAAATGCATTGTTGCTTTGAGAAAGGGAAGGTTCAGATCAGGACTGTTGCTAGGGAGTGTCTGAAGATCTTCAGATGTTTAGCTTAAAAGTACAAAGGCTCATATAGGATGTACCAAGTGGCACAGGTCTACTGGAAGAGCTCTTAATTGCTGCATTAACCTTGGATTCCGTTTCCAGTCCTGGCATCTCATTAGTTTGGAAATTGTGAAATACTGCAGAAGTAATACACAATGCTCCTGCATTGACACAAAATGTGTTTTTTGTCATTGCACATTCTTTCATCCCAGCTGGTTTAGGAGCAGCATGCAATCAAGCAAGCCTAGGCAGAAAGAACAATTTTTAGGAAGAATAATAACGGAGACATAATAATAAACTGAGATCCTTGATCAGGGAAACAAAGCTAAAAAGAATTATACTTGTTCAGAAAGTATTTGCTAACTGTCATTTAATGATTCTCCTTAATGCACAGGACATATTCTTCAAGTGCCAAATATTCCTACAGTTTCCTTTTCTCAGCTGTCATGAAAGCATAGATCCGTATTCTTATATTGCTAGCTGTATGAATGATCTTTGCAGGTAAGACTGGAGTTCTTGTGTGTTTATTTTTGATGCATAAAGTGAATGCTCTCTCTTTCATTTAAGACCAGAACTGAGTAGCATTGAGGGAAGTTAGGAAGAACCAAGTTCAAAGTGAAAGAGATGGGGTTTCTCAGTGGATGGTTTAGTGTGGAAACAAAGGGCACAGAACCAGCCTGCCAAGGGATATTTTGATTGCTGAAAGTTTACATGTATTCAAAGAAACACTAGACAAATACATGGGAGAGAAATACATGGAGAATTACTAATGACAAAAGAGGAGCTGCTAATCACAAAAACCCTGAAACCTGTATCTGGAGGTCCCGAATCAAAAATACATGGAGATGATACTAGGGAGAAATATTAATGAGACTGGAGGAGCTGGACCATTTGTCTGACACAGTTGGATTGTTTTTATGAGCAACCACTATTCAAATCAGTAGAATTTTTCAAATTTTTATTTATTTATGTGAATCTAGAGTTGTCAAAAGAAATTAAACTCTCATTGGCTTTGGTGGGTGTGACACCCCCTCAGCTGCTAACATTATTTGCAAGCTGGTATTTTTTCCTTAGCTCTCCAGAATCCCGTTTAGTTCTTATTATTCAAGTTAAACTGTTGGTCCAGAATGTAAGTGAATTAATGACTGAGCAGTGTACCTCTTCCTTTTTAGTAGGGTTTTTAAATTAAGAAGTAATTGTCATAAATAGCAGGATTTTTACCAGATAGTATTATGACCTTCTCAGAGTATCATCAATTTAATCAAAAACATACAGAAAAGATCACAAGACTAAAAGTAAGAACCACTCAGTATAACCCCTTACAACTTGTTAGTTCATTTTTGATGAATTTTTAGTTTCCTGCTTTACCATAAAGTCAAGACGGAAACATTTATGTTTGTAGGCAAATCTCCAAAGTGTGCTTCCTGAAGTTTAAGGTCTGTATATTCATTTTGCTCAGAGAAGGGATGAGTTACCTCTGTATGGTCTCTTTGTAACTCAGGAGTTTATTGTGAATTTTTCTTTGCAAAAGAAGAATAATGAGAAGCGAATTTTCAAATGTGATATTGAATCAGCGTAATGGTGTTAAGGTGGATTTGATTTTTGTCACCATGCATATTTGTCTCGATGTGAATTGTGTGAACATTAAAAACCTTGAAGGAAGTTTCTGTGTCAAAGAACCTCATTAATTTAGGCTTATTTTGTTTATAAAAGAGACCTCTCTTCTTGTGGCTTAGTGTCAGTTTATCAATTTTTTTGTGGGGCCATAGTATATGCCAAGTATTCTTTCTGTTAAGACCCATTTAATTGGATTAGATAAGGAAAGCTGGAGAGACTCTGATCACTGTAACAAAGAGTACAGTGGTGTTTGATGTGATAACAGATGTGTTGAAAGCAGAATACAAACACAATATAATATATTCTTAAGACCATTAGCTTTGGAAGCATGATTTTGTGTGCATATAATAGAAATGTCATGTTATGTCTAGTTCATTTTGGCATCAAGTCCTCCACAGTGAGCGATAGGAGTTGTTGGACTTTCACTGTAACAAAAGGCTGATGGTGTCTCACCTTATGTCACTTACATCTGAATGAAATTTGAGCTTACCTGAATACTGATCAATGCCTCTTTACTTGGTCCAGGCAAAAGCACACTGTACAGCTGCTTTGTATAGACTAAGGCAGAGATAATGTCTTTGTCCAAGGTCACGCTGTAAATCCCTGAGCCTGTCTACACTATTCAGTGGATAATGCTTCTGGCACTGACCATTTCAGCACAAGGTCAGGAGTCCACCAACAGGGTTCTTCTCACCTAAGTTCAAGGACTGACAGGCAATTGGAAACTTGAACTTGCTACTTGGACCAGAATGCCTTTTATCAGTGTAGGTTAGAGTTTCTACATCATGCAGGAGGTAGAGGGCCTGGGATGTGGAACTTGAAACTGTTGAGGTGTCCATTGTCTTCAAGACAAAGTCATGTTCCTCTTTCACCACAAACAGCATTTATATCTTTTGTAATAAATTAGTGGGTTTATTCATTGTGGTAATATTAGATAACTTCTTGTGAGATCAAATGATAAAAACACAAGATATTCAGTATAACTCGTTCCTTTTCATAGTGTTTTCACTGTGTGCCGTTATGACTGAGTGGTGTCAGCTGTGTGTGAAGTATCCTGTGCAGTGTCCCGTGGTAGATTTGTAGATGGAATTTGAGTTCCTTGATTACTCTCTTGTTTTATCATTTCAGAGTGGATGATGATGAAACATACTGCAGGGCGGTGACAGAGTATGCTAGAGCATGCTCTCACGCTGGGTCCCCGGTGCGGGACTGGAGGGATGACTTTCCTGCCTGTAGTAAGACTCTTTAATAAAGCATGCTATGTGACCTTTGAGATATCCCATGTATTCATGTCAAATAAGCCCATCTTGAAAACGTTTGTCACGACAGGACTCAAACCTGATTCTGAAGTAGATCAGCCAACTTCACTATTGCTGGCAAACCATGAAGTCAGTGACTTGCTAGAGGAATATTTTAATTCCATTGTGATCTGATCTTGATTCATACAAAATTCATGTTTCTGCAGATTGCTTGAAACGTCACGTGTGCTGATCATATTGTAGGACAAAGAACAAACATTTGTGGAGATCTGATGTTGCCCCTCTTCCCAGATGACCTTTCATTGTCTACTGGCCCTGTAACAGAACTAATACAGTTAACCCAGCTCCTTCTAGTTATCACCACCGCCCTTCAATTACAGCCCAGTCTCATGCACAAGACTTTGAACTAGCTGAGATATGAGCACATGTTCCCCTGTCACAGAAACTGTAACTTCTTTTGGAGGGGTGATGTAAGAATTTGGTAAAGAAAGACTTATACTGATGAGAGATTCACCATAATTCAATAGTTAAAACCTTTCCAAACGGTCCATTGTACCTGATCTGAGTAGTTACCTATACTAGAAGCACTGCACAACTGTTTATTTGAGAGAGACGAGTTCCTCAGTTTGGAAAGAGAAATTGCCCTGATGTTCATTATACCATGTATTTTTTCTAGCTGAGAAGTGTGAAGACAGCTTTGTACACCGGGACTGTATCAGTTGTTGTCCACCAACTTGCACATTTGAAAAAGATTGTCTTGGCAGCAACCTACACTGCTTAGATGGCTGTTACTGTCCAGATGGTAAGTACTGTCAATTTTATGTGAAAAAATAAGTGTAAAGCTAATATCCAGCATCATAATAAAGTTGTCTAAATAGGTTGTGCTTAAAGTTAAAGCCTGAAAATATGAATATTATAAATTCTGCTCTAACTGTTGTTATTCTCACTGTGATTCTTCCTTTTATGTTGTTCTAAACATTTCTCTAGAACACAAAGATGGGCAGTTAAAATCTGGAGCCATCACTAGTGCTTGCTACAATAAGATATTGCATAGATTTAATCCATGTAATCTGAATTATTCCAAAATATATTGAGGTTTTGTTTAAACAGAACATGTCTTATGCTCTATACAAGAAAACATATTTCCTTAGACCTGTACTCAATAAGAAATAGGGATTGGACTGTGAACAGTCCTGTTCTAGAAGGACTAAAGATTATGTGATCTCAGAATCTTCTCAGTTTTGAGTCTGCACAGTTTTACATGTTTAAGGCAGAAATTTTTCATAAAGTAACTATTCAGAGTGACAACTGCTTTGAGAGAGCTTCACTGTTCATCACTCCGAGCTCCCTGCCCTCGTTGAGTGACTTTTTGCTGGTCCCTGGTTAAGACTGATGAGATCACTTTCTGTCATATTTGAATGTTTGAGTCAGATGGGGGAAGAGCAGTGATCCTGAGTTTGTTAATTTGTTTTTTATGTAATTTATTAACTTTCCTCCCAATAGGTCTCATTATGGAAAATGGAACTTGTATCTCTGTGTCGAATTGTCCTTGTATTTATCATGGAACTGCCTTCCCTGTAGGCTCAAAAATTGAACAAGAATGTAGCAACTGGTATGTGAAAGCCTCACGTCTGTATTTCCTCTCTCTGTGACCTCTGCCTATAGTTAGTTTAACATCATAGTGGCACTTATATTTTAAAGAATATTTATTATCTATGTTTTACAGTCAGGGCCCTGTGTATCACTAAAATATGCAGGCTGTTCTATGGAAAGGGTGAATTCAAGACATATTAATTAGCTCAAAGCTGCTCTTTTTGCTAAAGATCAGAACACTGAATTTCTGTGTTTTGTGATTTTTCTTTTCAGTATTTGTATTGGTGGCATTTGGAACTGCACTGATCATGATTGCCCAGGTACCTGTATTTCATTATTCTTTTCCCTCCTCAGCGAACATAAGGGATAAACTTTTCAGAAGACAACAGAGCCAAAAATGATCCAAGGGCTTGGGATACTCATTCAAGTAGACAGATGTTGAGAGTAGCAGTGGGCCAGCTGGGGTAAAGCTATTAAGTGCCTGACCATACTCATCTTACCTTTTCCCATTTCCTCCCCTAACTCAGTGTGTTACATCCACCTCTTATTTTCTATCTGCTGTTTACACTCTTTGTTCTTTGGGTCAGGTGTTTTTTTTCTATTGCCTGTGCAGTACCTAGGCCAAGTATAAGTATCTCTTCACTTCTAGGTGTAATTGTAATCCACATAATAAGAAAAACATCATTTTGATGCTCAGTGTGCTGTATTTTCTCCCTTGTAACAACAGTTCCTCCTTATCTTTAAAGATTACGTTTCTCTGTAATGAGTTACTCAGAGGAGCATGGCAGTAGTCAGGTAGTGAAACTCCATTGACAGTTCTGCATTTTAGACAAGATTATACTATCAAAGTCATAAAGAGAATTTTTTACAAATTAAGGAGCCACTCTGAACAAGGTAATAAACAAGGCTTAACAGTTACTAAGCTAGGCCTCTGAACAAGGTAAGAAACAAGGCAATAAACAAGGCTTAACAGTTACTAAGCTAGGTACAGGGTGAATCTGAAGTATAAAACAATTGACACTGAGAACCACTCCATATGTCCGTATGTTGAGGGTTAATTACGACTCCTCTAGTTTGGTTAGGGGGACTGAATGCCTTTTAGTAGCAGAAGCAGGTTAGATGTGCTCCCACAGAGCACCTCCTGCGGTAGTTGCAGCCAAAATGAATCTAGTTCATGTGCTCTGACACTGCTCCGTGGTGTGAATGAAAGTGCAGTAAGTGGGGACACGCTGGAGACCTGCTTCAACAGTGCACTCCTGATCTGAACTGAAAAATGAATATAGATGTGCCCTGAGGACACACGCCTGCAGCCTCTTCACGCCTGTGGCAACAAGCAGTGCCGTAGTACCTGGAAGGAAGGAGAAAGAAGCTTGTCCTCTTTCACACTCAGTCATGCCAAAAGATGATGAGGAAGAAGATTCTAGGAAACTTCAGAGTTGTAATAAAGAAAAAACTCTGTTGTATTTTGTAGAACTCGTGCCTCTAAGGCATCTCATCTAGTTAGAACCAAAAGATGCTGCACATTGGTGTCCAATATGAGAAGGTATCTGATGGAAGTAGGTGAATATAACATATTTTATTTCCAAATGCCGTAATAGCTAGATAATAACTAATATTAGTTAGCCTGGATTATGTGCTTAGAAATAAGGAGAAAGTTTCTTATTTATCTCTCTTCCATAATTTAAAGAATAAGGATGTATTCTTACACAAGCAAACATTCTTTTTTATCCTTTTCTCTCAAGCTGAATGCTCCATCACAGGTAGCTCTCATTTCACAACATTTGATGGACGTCATTTTACCTTTCTTGGGATTTGCCAGTACATTTTGGTTAAAGGCACTGGGAAAAACAAATTCACAGTCACTTTACAGAAAGCACCTTGTGGACAGGTAAGTCACATTTTTGTTGAACATTCACAACAAACATGTCCGTCCATATTTCAGGCAATCTTGTATAAGTTCTAGTGTAAACTACTGGGTTATGTTTAACAGAAAATATGAATTGAAACCATTTTACAGCTTTTTTGTAAGCGGTTTTATTACTACATGTTGTATTGCCCTTTGTAAAATCAATTGCATCTTTAGAGGGATAAAGTCTAAGGAGTTAATTTATGCACATTGAAAAATTATATACATATTTGGATATGATACAAAGAGATGTCTCAGGCTTTAGTAAAGCTGTTGCTGGCAGCACTGAACAGGTTTAATACACTACCAGTTAGGCAAGAGTTTTGGGGGTTTTTTGGTAGCTTTAGATTTTTACTTGATATGTTATAGCATATTTAATTTGTTGGAACAATGCCTTATAGGAAACTATTGAAGAGAGTAGCTACCACACATGTTTGTTTGAAAGTATTTTGGCAGGTATCAACACCAGGCTTTACGAATAGAGATGCTTATAAAAGTACTTGTCTGTGAGACTGGATTTAATTATGTTTTTAGTCACTTAGGCTCTCAGAAGGGGCTCTGAGACTGTGACTCACAGTTGCCCCTGTGCTGAGGACTGGGATGCCTGAACTCATCAGCACAGTGATGCACAGAAGCTGCCCTACTATGGGACTGCCTCTCATGTCCCTTCAAAAGCTAGGCTATGAGCTGGTGCCTCTGCTGTTTTATAAGCACTTCTTTCTCCTGTATAGGTGTTGAGACTCCTGTTTCTGCATTTCAGGTGGCCTCAAGCATAAAACGGTTGGTTAGGTAGCCACTGAGAGACGAGGATGCTACTGGAAATTACCCTTAGCATAACTCTAGGCACCTTGGAAAGTTGCTGGGTGAAGATATAGGGGCTCCAGGGAGCATAAGATGCTTGATTTAAGCTGGCTTTGTGTCACCTTTGTTCTGTACTTAGATTCATAAATTCTGCCTAGATAGCACTCTAAAATGATGAGTGTGAGTTAGTTTATAAGTTGCCATTTTTTGATAGTCAGATATTTATAAATTATTGTAGTATAATTCTGGAGAAATTGTATCCTTTTGGTCTGTAGTCAGAGATTATGATGACGTTTCAAGAGAGAAGTACCTCCATGTGTCAGTAGTTTCTTTTTCCTGCATTGTTGCATTTGGGCTCTGGTTGCACCAGCTTGATATGTACAGGGTCAGACTCTTGCTCAAACACTGGTTAACTCAGCAATGAGGAGTACCCAGCGTGGCCATGCAAGTATGGCCTTTTGAACCCAGTATGAGTACTGGGGGATCTCTGTCCCCTTACTACTAGACTGCTATAATAGCTAAAATGCGTTCTGCTTGCTTTTATATGCATATGTAATGTTTTATTATGTTCTACATGCAATTTCAGGTGCCCTATTTAAAGCTTTGAGTGATAATTTAGAACTGATTTACCTGATGACAGTTACGATATTTCCTTTCTATAAAACTATTTTTTCCCCTGTTTGTTTGTTTTTGTTTTCCATGGTAATATTAATGACTTTGCCTGTTCCTGATGGTGAAACTTGTTTCTATTTAGAACTTTGACCATGCCTGCATTGAGTCTGTAACACTAGTTCTTGAAGATGATGTGAACAAGCAAGTAACTCTCACGAGATATGGTCAAGTCCAAACTGGCCTTAACCCAGTTTTTAACCTTAATGGTAAGAAGTGCATGGAGTAGAATTTTACCAGGGTTCGCATTCTTTCTTTTACATACTCCAAAAGTTTTTAATAATATTTGTCTATGAAAAAGGAATTTCTTCAAACATAACTTATGAAATGTATAATCACTTACTTTTTATAACCTTGGTAGTGGTTCTATAAATGTACTTTTTCAACCTGTGAAACAGTGTCCTTCATTATGCCCTCATTTCTTTGCATTTCTTATCTTGCAGGGTACCTAGAAATTCCACTTATTTTGTTTGTGTTTAGGGGGAGGAGGTAAGAAAAAGAAGGGAGGTGAAGAGAAGTTGTAAATCATCTTCATGCTGATGTTAAGGTCTAGCTTGATTAAAGCTTTTTGGAATAAGTGGCATGGAATAGAATCCACGTGCTTTACAGGACCTACGTTGCTTTCAGTGCTGACTAATGTGATTTCAGGCAGGGTACTTCATGGTTTTGGAAAGGATAGTAAAATAAATCAGCCCTAGAAGTATGTTATAAAATTAAGCACTGAAGGTGGAAATGATATTGCTAAATTTTGTATATTACAGTGATCAGTAGTAAATTCTTACTGGATTTTTAGTCTCTTTCTGAAAGAATAAAGTGAGAGATCCCATTTCCTTTCCCAGCCTCTAGCAAATGTGTGTTTAGGGAGTTCTGTGCTGGTAGTTGCAGCTATGTCTTAATTGAATTTGTCCAGTCAAAATTCTACTTTCGGCTTTCACAGCTTCCTATGACAGTGAGTTTCATAGCTCAGTTTTTCAGTTATGTTGACAGTTCTGCTTCATAATTTCATTGTTAATTTCATTTTGTCTTTTGAATCAGTCCCTATTCACTTTCTTGTCTCTTCCTGTAGTCTGTGACAAATATAATCAATGACAAATGTCTTGATAATTGGGTGTATCAAGTAAGTTTTATCAGTTAAGAATATATTTAAGCTCACATAAGCATTTTATCTACCTCTTCTCAGTTTATGCAGCTAAGTGTGTGTGCATGCGTAGAGGCTGCTTGTGAAGGTAGATCTGCTTTAAGCTTGCAGCTGCAAGTAGCCCAACAATGTGTAGCAAATGAATGCTGTGACTGTGAAATTTCCATTTCCTCTTATAATGGATTTGCTGGGCAGGAAAGCTGGGAATTTGATAGGGCCTTAGTTCACATACAGTCTAAAGAAGCAACTATACTGATGCTGTATCAATAGTAGTAAGAAAGAACCTCCTCTCTAAAGATTGGAATACACTTTACAGACATCTGTTAATGTTATAACATCCCTGGAGACTAAGAAACAAATTGTTTCTTGACTTACCTTCTCATTGCCAGAGGCATGCTGTTGCATTGCTTTCTTCTAAAAAAGTGAAATGCGAGAGTGGCTTCTGGATAACTTACAGGTACAGAAAGGCGAGACATTTTCTACTGTTGACAGTAGTTGCAATTCCTGATTTGTGTTTCTAATGAAAGAGATATGTAGTATCATAAATTCAGATGGAGGATGTAGGTGAGGTTGTGCATATTTTCTCATTTTATTTCAGAATTTTCAAAATCTATTCTGTTTAAGGGGTAAATCAATACTACCTGGAAGCTGGATTTCAGTGACTTTGTTTTTCTTTTTGTTTTGCTATGTGCAGGGGCTATTGAAATTCAGAATATATCTTCTTTCTTTGTTCAACTGAAAACTAGTTTTGGTTTGAAGATACTTTTTGCTAAAGATGGGGAGAGAATCTATGTTCAAGTTGATGTTGGCTGGAAGAGAAGAACATTAGGGCTGTGTGGAACGTACAATGGGAATTTAAGAGATGATTTTCTGTAAGTTGCATATTGTACATTTAGATTATGTTTAATAACAAGTGGAAAGTTTTGTTGAATGTAAACATCTGATTATTTCATTTTGTTAACATGCTCATACTTCATTAAACAAACCAATATAAAATCTCTTAATTAGAATGTTAGTCACTTTAAAATATGAATCTCATATATTTAGCTAAGTCTTTCTAAGATGTTAAGCTAAGTAATTTTAAAAACCTATCATATTATTTATAGAAGTTATTGGATGATGGTATTGCTTGAATGTACTTTTTCCCTCATACTACTAGTATAATCCTCACTTGATTAACACTTACTACTGTTTGATTTTTTTTTTTTCCCCCACATCAAGTTTTAGTGGAAAAAAGTGTAATACTGAACCATAGGAATAGATTAATTGGAAAGGCACACTTTCCTTGCTCTTTTACTTCATTTCCTCTTAAGTTCCTCAAGATATATCACAAAACTTTTCTAGCAATAATAAATGCTTTTGAAATACTTCATGAAAAATAGCATCGAAATGCAAACAGTCCCCCTCTAGAACACTGAAATTGGCTAACAGGTCAAATTTCACTAAATGTATATACTCAAATAAAGGCCAAAGTCTCCTCTCATTAATGACTCCATCAACTGATTTCACAGTACTTGAATTAAGTGTGAGGGCAGACTTTGAGTGTAAGAATGGTTTTGCATGAGTAAAATATTGATGGAAATCTTCACATGCCTTTTCTTCTTTTATACCTCACAGATGGAAATTCTTTTGACATGTTGAATGTTCCATGTGAACATGCATCTAAGACTTTTTGATGTACTTGTGTCCTCACCTATGTGGTCTGTAAGGTCAGCAGGACACTTGCAGTGTTGATCTTTTCCTTTTCAGTTCTCCGGCAGGGATGATAGAAGGGACCCCACAACTTCATGCCAATGCATGGAAGGTTTCCTCAGCTTGTTCTGTGCCTATCAATATTCCTGTGGTTGATCCCTGCAATGTTAATCAGCAAAATGGTATGTTCTCACATGGGAGTCTGGAATTAGCTGTATATTGTTGTTATTATTATTATTATTATTATTATTATTATTATGCCATTTTTTGTTTTCTCTGTGAGTTGCACATACATGTATTTCCACTTCAGTTTTAGATGTGCACTCTTTCTTTCCCTTTTTTTTTTTTTGGCAAAGACCATTCTTTCCATACATTTAGCAAGTAAAATGTAAGTCCATCATAAATACAAGCTAGCTGATCGTTTAATGCTGGGTGTACTGGCCATGAATTCTAAATTCTGCTGTCTGATATACATGGAGAGTGCTAGGCAGAACACTGTCTGCAGTCCTGTAAATTATGCCAGTCAAGAGGAATGATGTGATGCATATTTGTAGATTGACAAAGAAAGTACAGGAGACACTGTCTTGCTGAGACAGTGTTCAGATCAAAAGTCCTGTCTCTGGCTTCTCCATGCTTGTTGCATTTAAAGTTTCCTTATCTTCCATCTATGCTCTCTGACACTAACTGATGCAAACAATCTGAGATCTGTGGATTTGTTAAAATTCCTGAGTAAAGATTTTGTTTTGGCTGGTGTTTTTCTCTGAACTTTCACTGTCTCCTCTTTTCTGTGTTTCTGTCCTTTTCAATTATTGAAGACAATGGGCAGACAGTAGTTGCCAGTTCTGACAGAATTGAGTCTAATGTTTTTAATGTTTCAGACATAAGGCCTCACTAAGGATGTGGGATTTGGCCATATTTAGAGCCTGTGGGAGCAAGCCTAGAATAACCATAAACATCTAAGAATCTGGGGCATTGTAAGACTTTTTATGTCTTCAGCATTGTCTGTCTTCTAAAGCAGTACATCTCAGCCAAGTTAGCTCTCTCCAAGATACTTCATTCCCCACCTTCAGTTCTGTGCTTCCTCAGTGAAAGTGGAGTTTGACATAAATGTAAGCTATTTAGAGCAGGAGGGTGGACTACATGACCTTCTGAGTTCCCTTCCAGCCTGAATTTTTTTGTGATCCAGTAATCATCACTGGAAAAAGCAGTCCCTGAGTAAGTGGTCCTGCCCCATGCTACCACCTGTGCTGAGCCAGCACAAACATTTTTCCCAGGTCTGTGATGAATCTGAAAAATAAATTGTTGTTTGTTTGTTTACTTATTTTGTCAGGTTACTTTTTTACACTTGAGTGTAGTTTACGGGGAGACTCCAGAAATCCTTGTGTCAGTGTGTATATGTGGGAATGAACAGGGAGAATGAAGGGTATGGACACATTTTTAGCACCAAAATTGTCTTAAATGTGATCCACACTGAGGTGTTTCTGGGATATTCCACCACTTGTGGTGGTAGTACGCTCCAGCTGAGGAGGAGGTTCTGTTGGCACTAGAAGATATATGACCAGCTTGGGACTTGCATGCACTCGAGTTCCAGTTTGTATTGCTTCCTGAGTCCACACGCCAAGAAGTGTATGGCCATTGCTGATTTCAAAGCTAAATGAAGTAGGAAAAGCTATCAAGTAGGAAAAAACATATTCCAAGCTTTGGAGGACTCTTCTAATTAACTCATTTGAAATATATTATTTTGCCAATTAAGTTTCCTGCCCTCCTAGAGGAAGGCATAACTGGTTTTATATAGTTATTTTTATCTTAAGTGGACTTTACTGTAGAGAGAATTGCTTATAATATCAGTTTTAAACTATAGAACTTTCCAGAAAGACTTTGTATACAAGCTTTTGTTGCACAACTGGCTATGTTTGATTTTATTATTCTGTGCAATTTCTTTGACAAACTGTTATCACTTAATCACAGAATGACAGAATGGTCAGGGTTAGAAGGGACCTCTAGGGATCCTCTAGTCCAGCCCTTGCCAAAGCAGGTTCACCTAGAGCAGGTTGCACAGGATCATGTCCAGGTGGGTTTTGAATACTTCCAGAGGAGATCTGGCTAAAACAATATCACCTTCTATTAGCTGAGTATGCATCTCACTGTGATATCATCAATCAAGACGTTTTTGCTCCCTGCCACGCCTACATCAGTCCAGGATTATACTACCAGCTATGCCGCTTCGACGCCTGCAAATGTGGAAGCAGCTGTTTGTGTAATGCTCTGGCACACTATGCTTACATCTGTGGCAAGCATGGGGTCGTCATTGACTTCAGATCTCACATTTCTTACTGTGGTGAGTAACGTTTGCAGAACAGAGTCTCTTTTAGAAATGTGTAAAATTCCACAAAATACAGTGATTGACCTTTTTTGCTGGAAACTAGAATTGTGCCATGGGACAATGACATCCTCGGGAGAATGCTAACAGCCTTTACATTTGGTATCTGAGTCAAAGACCCTAAGCTGCCTCACGAGGGGTTCCTGTCCCTTTCTGTTGGTTACAAAGAGAATTTAAATTTCAGACTTTGAACTTCTAAGTCATGTGGAAACCCCTATTAGGATAAAGTAGTCAGGGAGTGGCAGGAGCAGGGCCATTTGCTTAGGGAAGGCAAGCTGATTTTACAAGTAGGATACAGCAATGACTTGAAACAAGGTATTTCAAAGCATAGAGTAATGCCTCAACCTTCACTGGGCTATTCTTCCTCTCTTGGAAACCTGAGTTACTATCCAGACAAACACACACACACCAACCCCCCCGCCTCCCTCCCATATTAAAGAATAGACACCTACTGCTTACAAAATAGACAATTGCAGCCAAAGACTTGTTTAACATAAACCCACCTGAATGTAATCTGACTAAGAAATCAGTAAAATAGCATATTTTTCTCATGCATTTTAACTCACCCCAGTGCAGCAAGAGACCATTTTGCTTTGCTGTTTTGCACTCCCATGATATACTGCTTTGTTTTCTATTTTTCACATTTTAAGAGAATGTTCTCCCTTCTCTCTCCCACTCTCTCCTCCAGCTGTGATGTGTCACAGTGGTATGCATTATCATCAGTGCTCTTCTTTTTGTAAACACTCCTGTGCTTCACTTTCTATGGCAAATATCTGTGGTGATGACTGTGCAGAAGGATGTAATTGTCCTGATGGAAAGTATTTTGAAGAGTCAGTCAACTTCTGTGTATCAATGTAAGTCCCAAGAAAATGGAATATATGCATAGGCACATTTTCCTCTTTCCAGCAAGATTTAAAGTAGTTTTTCTGCTGTTTCCCTCAAGATGTAGACTGCCTAAATGGGATAGCAAGTAATATGCGAAGATTTCATATTCTTTTGTACTAATTAATAGTGGGGCCTCATTTGCTTCTGTGTGTACAGTCATCTACTGCACTTCAGAGAAGATATGTCACACTGCTTTAGAGAAGGGTGATGTAACTTTTTAAATTCATGGGAAAGCATTTTCATATGAAAACCTTAACACTTTAAAATAAATTGAGATTAAATCTATCTAGTAGCAATCCCTAAAGTCAGGCATAGTATGGACAGAGTGGCTAGGAGTGTCTTTTTTCTGTCTCATAATGCAAACCCCTTCAATTAAATGGAAGGAAATGGTCAATGAAAGGAAATAGTTTTTGTACAATGTGTACCAAAATTTTACAGCTTACCACAATGGGAAGTTACTGAGTTCAGATACTGAATTAAAAACTGTAATGAATATTTATATAAATTTCAAGATTATACAGAGTTATTGCTGTTCATTGTGACATATATTTTGTAATGATCTGTAAAGTTCATAATATAGGGATAAAGACTGTTTCAAACTATTAAAGAGTGGGAGGTAACTTAGAATTCCCATATTTTTCATGGTTTCTAGGGAATTCTGTTGCTAATTTTATTGTATCTGACTTTTATCACAGACAGTTAATGGATTTTGCTATGACAGTTCCTCTGTCCCATGATTTTGACAGTTCTTTGAATAGAAACTACATGTTGCCATACTACTCCCATAACTGGGAAGAAAAGCTCCTTTCTAAAAGACTAATGCACAGAAACAGCAAATAAATAATATGGAGATTGAGGAAAATCCTTGCTTTGTTGAAGATGACAGGAGTTTTGCCGGTGACTTTAGTACAGTCAGAGTGTAAATTTTTAGTTTTCACTTTTAGAAGTGTATTGTAAATATAGAGGTTGAGATAATGAATTATAAAACCTGCATATCATAATAGCTTGATAGATGGATTGCCCTTAAATTCCATTTCATCTTGGTTTTGTATATACATGCATAAATATTCTTTTAACAGATCTGCCTGTCATTGTCATTACAAGGGCAAAGCCCTCCAGCCTGGAGAAATCCTCCCTACGCCAACAAGCTCCTGGTAGGTTTGCGTGCCAAGAGTTTTATGTTTCATGTAGTGCAGTTTGGATGCTACTCAAGAGCCTTGAGAATTTTTTTCACAAAGGATGAAGGTCTGCTGTATCAAGATTTTATTTTTCTTACACACTTAGTAAAAGGAGGCCTAATATAAACTGGATTATGTACCTGCTTATTTTAACAACAGAATACCTGGACAATTCTGTAAGCCAAGGGACTAAAGAGTTCCTCAGAACACACACATGAAGGTTGCAGTCCTCTTATTAGACCTGGGGGCATTATCATAGCAATATGAGGCTGGTTTCAGAAGAATAAACACTGTGATTCTATTTTGGAAAGTCTTTCAGACAAAGGCTTGCAGAGAGCTATATTTGTGTCATTTTGTATTATTAATTCATGATGGAATCCTGACCTCACTGAAACAAGTGGGGAAACCTCCCACGTTTCCTGGTCAAACTTGTTCACTTTACAAGAAATGCTTTCAACCTGCTGATTTTAAATCATGTCTGTGACTTGAATGTCAAGATTGATTCTTGCTGAGGTCTTATAATTGTTGTAACTGAAGCATGGTAATCGTGTAGTTCAAGAGCTGAGAGTAGGGGCTTCATTTTTTCTGCCGTTGCTATGCCTCTGCAATGCTTTGGGTTTTACACAATTTTTTTAAAGGGAAAAGTAAAAATAAGGACTAGGTTTATTGTTCAATGTAGTTTTCTGCAATTCTGTATCTTATAATAAAAAGAATCAAGCTGTGTATCCTAATGACTGTGCAACAGGAAATTTACATTCTGTATCCTTCCATATTCACCAAGGTGGCTAAGGTTTTGTGTTACACTGCAGCATCCTGAATCGCCTGGCCCTACGTTCCCACAGAGGCTGACATACCCAGTTTCTTTATTTTAGTGAAAGTTAGGCAATTAAATAGTACATAAACACCTTTGTGAGCTTAGGCCCTCATTACAGATCAGAGGTTAGAATGCACCAACAAAATGTTGGTCTGAACTCGTGCTTTCAGATTTTAATCCTCCTTCTCCTGATTTCTGTTGTTTAAATTGGGCTAAGTTGTATTATCTTTTTTCACATGATGTCTACAAAACATTTTCCCTTTCAATAAAGACGGGTTTGCTTTTCTTTTCCAGTCAGTGTTTGAATGGAACAGTGAAATGCATTGAAGCCACTACAGAAAATACAGGTAATTTACAGTATTGTCTCATATTACAGTTGCACAGGGAAATTTTTTTACAGTGAATAATAATTTTGTTTTCTCCTCATATGTATTTTCATTATGAGATACTTAACATCATGACATACTTAAAATATGAGGTTAGGAGCATTAGTTGTCTTGTTTTCTTCTTTTTCCTTTTTCTGTGGCATAAATTTTACTACTAAGTCACTTAAGAAATTTAAAAAATAAATAATTGTCTGTGAGGTGTAGGTCAATGTGTTCTCATGGGAATACCTAAATTAGGCTCACTATCCATGTTTAGGAAACCTTAAGATCTTCATTTCTAGAAAGTAATTTTTTAATTAATTTCTAACAGATTTAGAAGGGATTTCAGCATACTGAAAATTATGCCACTTCTAAAGATTCTGTTTACCTAAGGCATAATTACTTCATCTTCAAGAACAGGCCGTGTATCAGATCCAGGGTGCATATATCCAGATGCTTAATATTAAGATTTGGTGTTTTTTATATTAAAACATATTAATTTTATATCTTTGTAATAAAAATGAAGTTATAGGCTTTTATTCCGACTGTATTATGTGTACTGTAATGTAGGCTAACTATGCATTAAAATAAATAGATTGTGAACAAAAACAAACAGAAAAACTTCAGTGTAAAAGAGCAGTTGATCTCATTTAACCTGCATTTTGCATTTGAAGTTCACATATGCCCTGAAGGAAAAATCTACTATGACTGCAGATCTCCTGTGCCTGGTTTACCAGCAGCGGGTGTGAATTGTGGGATCTCTTGTGCGAACCTTGCCATGAACTTCTCCTGTGTGCCCTCGCCACCGTGTGCAAGTGGCTGCATTTGTCCCCCTGGGTAAGATTTGTCAGAACAACCTGGAGCACAAGCCACACACATATTTTTCACAGTTTAACTGCATTTTTTTGTTTGTTTTTTGAATTCCAGTGGTGTCACACCTCTAATTTTAAAGCTATTGTTCTATAAATTTTTGCAGATATACAGTCACAGTTAAATGGCCAACTCTTTCTTTTGTCTCTGAGACCCCTTTTCTCCTTCATGCTGGTGTGAGGCTCTATGCTATAATGCTTCCTTAGTTGGAGTCCCACAGTTTCTCATCTCTCAGGCCATGATTCCAGTATCCCATGATACTGGCTGATAGTTGGGACTCAGGACAGGACATGACTCCCACCACTTGCACAGTGTAGTTTACGTGAGTGTAGAAGTAAACACAACAAAAAATCATAAAGTAAACCATCTATGTTACCTCTCAAGTAATTGTCTCACCTAGACTTCTACTCAGGCTTACAGTATTGATTCCCAACCTGGGGCAGGAAAGGGGTGGGGTACAGGCAGGATCCTGCCCTCTTCTCTGTCATTCTCTCTGCCCTTCTGAAGTCAGCCAAAGTTCTGTTTTTTTCAGCTTATGTATTTGGATTTGGTGCCCTGAAACAGTCTGCCAAGCTGTGCAGGGGTCAAATCAAAGTACAAAGCTAAAAGCATTTGTTGTAAAGTTTCTGTCAGGATCAACCACCACTCCTTCCATCTGTTTCCATTCCCTCCCCTGATACCTGCTGTGTGCATTTTCAGATTTGAAGAGTCAGATATGCTGTGCAAATTGCTGAAATTTGACCTCAGGTGGAGTGCTCCCTGTTTTTTTTCAGTATTGGATTTTATTTCACTGTATGTGTAGCCAATGCTCCCCTGACAGTATATCAGTTGCGCACAGATCAGAATGTAATGAGACTGCCAGAATTCCACTTCCAGCAACTTGTGATATTCACAGATGACTAAGCACTGGTGAAGGACAGATTTCAGGCACAGCTAGTTAAGATTTCAATAGTTGTTCTTGCCTGATATTCTGTTGTCCTCTACAACCTCTGCCTCAACTGAGAAGTTAGCTTTTAAGACCATTAGTGTTACAGGAATAAACAATTATTTTTAACACAAAAATGCACGAATCTGTACAAGACATCATATAAAAAATACTATTTTTTTTTACTGAAACATCACCATGATATTTGCATGAACTTAGACTAGCAACATTGTCATGAAAGTTCATTTGGCAATTTGAAATAATTAAAATAGAAGTTAAAAAGCAGAGCTAAAGCTTTGCTCTCACTGTCACATAGTATTATACTATTTCAAACTAATTATGTTACTTGTGTCTTTTCTGAATGATAAACTATAAAAGGGGTACAGACAAGCCAAATCCCAGGTTTCTGTCAAACAATGGAGTAAACCATATGAATTATTTTGTTAAGTAAGAGAATAAACACTTATTTTGCTACTAGATAGAAAAGTAAATGTGTAACATTTACTGCGGTTAATACCATCATTGATGTTAAATTGTATTTCTGGAGCCATTATGCCTTTCAGGCTCACGGTTCCAAGAAGTGAGTATGGCTTTTAGCTAGGAAGGGGCCAGCAGGTTTATCTTAAAAATCGGGTTCAGAAGTTCTCTTCTTTATACAAGAAGATGTCAAGTATATATGTCATGATATTAAATCTACATGGACAAGTCATGAAAGCCTTATTATGAGAAGTTTTACTGTTATGTAATTTTTTTTTCTCTTAAGATGCTGTTCTTCTCTTTGTTTCTCCTTTCCCACCTTATTTCTACCACTACCCATTATTTGATCGAATGACCTAACCTTTTGGGGGTGGAATCTTGAATCTTCCTGGAGACTGGCACCTTATCCTGGCATCCCAGGTAATTACGGTGCTCACAAAGTAAAGCAGCAGTACCTCTGTTATTCTTGGCAGATGTTTAACTTCCATTGACAGAGACTCTAAATGACCTTTCCAAGCAATCTGTTCTAGTGCTTTCCTATCTTTAATTATTTTTCTGAACACTTAACTCTTTTACTTAAAAGCAAATGATCTTTAATGAACCAGTAATTATGGGGAGAAGAAAACTGTAATTTGTGTCTTCCTTTTAACTTCAAGTGAAGCAATCTCAAGATCATACTTTGAAAACACATCTCTCTCTACTCTCAACTGTGTGTTGCAATGACATCTGCAGGAATTGCTCCCCTAAAGAGCAGCATTTGGAGTGCCAGTAACATTTTTTAATTTTATTTTAATTTTTAGTTAATTTTGCTAAGCAGATGGAAATAATGAGATAGCAAAGAATGGTTAACAACATCTTGGGGTCACTTATTTGTGATCTAATTAGATCTGCTGCTTTTTGCATTGAATGCAGCTGTTTTGTTTTAATCTTGTTGTTTCCACTTCACCTGGGGTAGGCAGGTAGCCTCCACCACCACTCTGTAAACTGTGCTTCTTTCCTCTTGGTAACTGCAACAGCTACCATAGCCCAGCTTGCTATCCTGTGCTTCGAACAAGGCGGTTACTGCCCTGTGCAGAGGAGCAGGCACATCAGTCCAGCTGCTTCCCTGGGACAGGAGCATGAGGGGCAGCCCGGCTGCAGCCTCAGCAGTGTGTGTAACACACAGATCCTTTGCAGTTTGCAGGGAGGAGTACCTGTGCTACCTGCTCTCTTGCACAGGAGCTGCACATAGCCCTTTTGAGGTAGAAGGGGAACCACAGCTGTGAGCTTTGTGAGGTCTCCAGCTGTGCACAGTGGAGATCATTTGATTCAGACAGCTTTTGCTGCTGAAATAATTGTCCTTTGCTGGATGGAATACTGATTGCCCTTGGTGGAGTTTAGGCAATACAATTCACATTTGATTATGTTGATCTACTTGTGAATTTACATTTTCATCTTAATAATTCTTTTATTTTGAAGGATGGCTGAGCATAGAGGGAAATGTTATATTCCTGACAGTTGTCCATGCACCTGGAAAGACAGGGAATTTCTGTCTGGAGAGGTGATAGCCACACCATGTTACACCTGGTGAGTGACATGCAATTTGCATACTTCCAAATCATCTGTGTCTAGCCACAAAGGAAAATCAATACAGAAAATGCATTGAGTACATTTATAAGCAATTACAGGATATATCTGTTATTAGGCTTACTAATAGACTTGGAAGAGTAGGCAGACTTTTGGGTGGGTGCTTCTTTCAGTCTGAAAAGGAAGCAGAAGATATCCAAGTAAAAAAACAGTCAAAATCAAATGCTTGATTCCACATATATCAGTTAATCTTTGAAAGAAATTTGGTATTTCAGAGAATAGATATCATGAAAGGCAACCAAGGAGAAAAAAAAAAGAGAAATTAACCGTTTCTTGAGAAAAAAATATGATATTAATGTTTTATGAATGAGTGTGTCGTGGCATAGTGTCTTATCTATACTGGAGGCAGTGATGGAAATATTTGCATAAGCTATAAACATTTTAAGATTTTACATTCAATTCTTATGCATTTTTATTGTACATATGTGCTGATGGCAAAACGCTCAGTATTTTTTTGCCATGGCATTACCAATAATTTCAGAAGCAATCGTCAGTGTTTCAGGGTCTGGAACTGTTCTTCCTTTCATGAATTTCTGTGTGACTTGAAGTAAAGAATCCAGGAAAACTTCTTGAATATAAAAATAAAATGACCCTGCTGTGAGAATATACATTAAATGTTAATTTTCCTTACAGTGTTTGTCGGAGAGGGATATTCAATTGCACTAGTTACCCTTGTCCTGCTGTATGCACTGTTTATGGAGATCGACATTATTACACCTTTGATGGATTGGAGTATGATTATGTCAGTGACTGCCAAGCTTACCTGCTAAAGGTAGGAGGATTGTTCATATATTTCCATGTGGAAGTTTCCGTGAGAGGCCAAATATTTTGAACATCAGGAGATGATCTATAGAAACAAACATTATGAAAACAGGTGCAGAACAGATGTGTCTGAAAGGAAGAATCTGTAAATGACATTTCATGCTTAGTCATTTGAACACGTACATGGCTGTGTCCTTCCTTACATATCTATGTGGTTTAGAGAAAAACATTGTTTTCTGTTGTAACTTAACCATGCTTTCATCACAATGAGATAAGAATAACACTATAGAAACTGTTCTAGGACTAGGTATGATCTATAGATTTATTTAATAATTATCTATAAACTCTGCTTGGTAAAAGGTTAATGAGGACCTCTGAGGCTGCTTGGAATCTCCCTTGAATGTGGAGATCTGCATCAGATCTGGAGTGTATGTGTATAATAATATCAAACACAATGATTTCATAATTCAACAATGAAATCCTTCGTTGAAATTATCTGGCAGCTACATGCTAATATTCCTCATAGCACACATTTGCAGTACTTTGTTATCCTTTTTTGTTTAAAAATACCATTACTGACATTTAGAAATATATTCTATTACTAACTACAGTATTGTTTATTATCATTGTTGCTATTGTTAAGGCTAAGAGTCTGTCTTCTGAGTTACAGTAATGTGTTTAGATGAATATTCATTTTCTGTCAACCCTAACTGTCTAACCTTAAGAAAAAGCATGGTTTCTCAACAAGAACTACTGCAAATAGTTTATTTCATGTACGCTTTAGTAGAGTATTCACAGCTATGAAATAAAAGAGATTGGTTACAGATTTTTTTCATTTGTTTAAGAAAAAAAAAACAACCCAAAAAAGAGAGAGATTTGATAAAGATAATAAGAATACCTCATAGCAAACTCCTGGCGTATATCAAATTGTCTCATAAAAGACCTCTTACTCTTAGAGGTATATGAACCTTTACACAAAACTTCCTCCTTTAAGATGCAAAAAAATCCGGTTACTTTACCTGTAAAATCATCTTACCTGTATGATGAGATAGAAAAGTGGGTTGTCATTTCTTAATTCTTATGCCATCCAGCAAGAGAGGTGTGCAAGACAAATCTAGGCTGCTTTTTCAAACTTTAGTTTGATACCGGAATGTTTTGCTTTTACAATAAAATATCACCTACCACTCTACTGTGTAAGAAAGTACCTATCTGGAAACAAACCATGGGGGGAGCATTTGGAGTCCAAGAATAAAGTTGGTAGCCACGTAGTTAGGCACACTTCCAACGGGCCTTTCTTCAGGCCAACATGATGCCTATTTAGATCTGCTTTTGAGACTTTTTAGATTTTTTTCCAGCTTTTCAAACTGTTTTTGTTTTTTTTCCCCTCCCAAATTTAGCTAATGTGAGAAAGTATGGCTTAATTTGTCCTTCATTTTTCTTTTCTCTCTAGCATGTGGAAAACTTACATGAACTATATTTAAGAACTATTTATTACAAATTAGGCACTGCTTAATTATGTCTGGAACACATGATGTATCTGCGGGCTGATTTTTTTACTGTGAAATGTTTGGAGAAGTTTTAAGGGGGGGAAAAAAGAAACAAAGGATGGGATTATATGGCAGACGCCCAAGAGCTTTGAGGGAACTAAAACACAGAACTGATGAACTATGTGATGTGCATTCCTAGTATCAGAGGAATGGAAGATGACAGTATAACCAAATATTTTAAAAGGACACCATGGCTGAATTTGGCAGGAACAGACCCATATGTCTGATTTCCATATGAAAGAAATTAACATAAATTATAATAAAGATAAATGACATGATATTGAGGAAGAATTGAACTATTTATTTTGTAGAAGAAATTCATGCATGATGAATCTCCTGAGTTATTCCTTGAAGACAACAAACGTTGACGAGGATGATCAGGTCAATACGTGTGTATTTTAGGTTAAAGACCTTTTGGAGACTGATTTCAACAAATATTTTTTAGAGACTAATCTCTCATAGGATGAGAGTGAAGATTATTTGAGAAACAAATTAAAAGTTAGAAGTGTTAAAGGATAGGAATAAGTCTTTTTTTTTAGAATGGAGAAATCCCAGTTACATCCCAGAGGTATCCCTGCTGAGACCTGCATTCAGCATCTTCAGGAACAATTTTTAAAAGGTGGTATGAGGATTGAGGTGGCATATGGTGATGATAAAGAATCAGTCTGAACACCTGAAACAAAGATGGACCACCAAAAGTTTCACAAGATATTATGGCAGAAAACACTGCATGATAAAATGATGAAATTCAGCAATGAAATATGCAACTCAGTGAACAGAAAAAATAACTGTAACTATGCTACCATGAAGAATGGTATACTATGCAGGAATGGAATTTTATGTGAGAAAAATACATGAAACATGCAATTGGTGTCTTCCTAGTGGCAGCTTTAGTGATAATCCAAAGTGTCATCTGTTCTCCAGTGTCACGTATGCTGTTATTTGCATGTACAGTTATACCACAGTTGTACCACATACTGATGTGGCTAAACTACGTTATTTGTTCCGACATGATAACATGATCAGGCTTCTCTTTTTTGAAATATGCTTTGTTGTTTCTAGAGCAGAGGTTTCCATGGCTACTTCCTCGTAATCATCCTCCCGTACATTGTGGGCATGTGCAGTGACATTTTAAATAGTAGTATCAGAGTAATATAATGAGTTTTCCTTGAGCTACTTGAGCCCTGCTTCTTATAGCCTGTTATCCAAACAAATAAGCCAGAGGAAAGGTGGGAAAGTATATGGAGTTGCAAAAGTTTAAATGCATTGCCTAACACCTTGGCAGGCACAGCTGTCCAGGGCAGTCTTGCCACCTAAACCATGCTACCTGTTCTACAAACCACCTTTTATTTATTTATTTTTTAACTTAAATCATAGAATGTTTTGAGTTGGAAGGGAACTTTAAAGATCACCTAGTCCAACCCCTCTGCCATGGAGTGTGTGTGCTGTGTGCTTCGTGTTCCCCATCTGTAAGGTATTACAGAACATTATAGATCTGATAGTTGCTAGTACACAATCCATTGACTTAATGGTAGTTTGCAGTGCTGTTACAAGGCTGATTTTTATGGATAACTTGTAAAAGTCTCACCAAACAGCTGAAGTGGTTGTAATATTGTATATGCAACATTGTAATACCTTTGTCCTTTCCCTTTTACTAATCTTCTTCCTGTGAGAAATGGACTGCTTTGTCCCTGCTATCTGATATTCTCTAAACAAAGGTGTTGTAGCAGTGCTTATCATCTAAACTCTTGCTTGGAGACTCCTCCAAATCAGAGAAAATACAATTCTTCTCAGCAGAGAACAGGCCTGAGGGGCTCCAAGAGCACTGATCCTACAAGTCTTCACAAACACACTGAACTGCATGACTGAAAACCACCACAAAGCTAGAAAAAGACCAACGTGTGTGACAGAAAGACAGCAATTTTAGTATAGTAGTATCAGAGTAATATAATGAGGGAAATGATAACTACAGTAAAATTGTTGGCATACTGGTTCCTCCCAGGCATAGAACAGAGTCCAAGAATTATGATCTGAATCCCATGTCTCCAGTGGCATGACGATGCACTGTTCCCATGCATGTTACCAGCCCTCACTGTTTGACCTGGCCGTTAGCCTCCCTAAATGCAATCTGTT
>NW_010309172.1:48216-48834 GCF_000700745.2 Antrostomus carolinensis
TGTTGCTGTATCGCACTGTACCAGAGAAGTCAGCCTTACCTTTTACTATGGTTTTAATAAGGAGCTTTTGTGCTCTTATGGGAGAAAAATCAAGTATCAGCTTTCAGCCAATTATGAAACTTCAAACTTGGTTTTCAACATCAGTATCAACTGTCAGGCCTTTTTGTTTAAGGTGACAGTAGGTGCATGAAAAAGCCCTTTATAACTAGTTCAACAGATATATCCATCAGTCAGAAAATTACCAAAAAGATTTAATGCAGCAATTAAGAAAATTAGGGCAGTAATGTCTTATGGAATTGTAACTTTTTCCTTTTCAAGGAATTAGGAGTTACATTACACACTAAGAAGTACAGACCCTGTGTGCATAAATGACATTCACAGAGAAGATGTCAATATTTGCTTCTAACATTTTGAAACCTAGGTAATTTCAAAGGGAAAAAAGAAAAATCTTAGCAGACCAACTAATTAAGTTTTATGAGTGTAGATTGTGTAAACACTTCATTTTAGATAATCTGAAAATTGATGGATTTAAGCCAACCAATTTCTTAATTAAAAAGATTTCAATAGCTTGCTTTCTTCCATGTTCGTGCTTCTGTCTTTGATGATGTTACATCTTTC
>NW_010309172.1:48893-59248 GCF_000700745.2 Antrostomus carolinensis
CTTTTACTGCATGTAATTTTTACTCATGCTCTATTTCTTCCACTGGCCTGTTTCATAGAATCCTGCTCTTACAGTAAAATTGCTGTCTTTCTGTCACACACGTTGGTCTTTTTCTAGCTTTGTGGTGGTTTTCAGTCATGCAGTTCAGTGTGTTTGTGAAGACTTGTAGGATCAGTGCTCTTGGAGCCCCTCAGGCCTGTTCTCTGCTGAGAAGAATTGTATTTTCTCTGATTTGGAGGAGTCTCCAAGCAAGAGTTTAGATGAATAGTCTATCCATTAGAATGTCCTTGAATGAGAGGTAGCTCTGTTGTAATGGTCAGCTGCCTTTAGAAAAAATCCCCAAACAACCCACTGAAGTCTTTGCATTAGCTTTAGTAGGTTGTCAATGAAGTCCTGAAGTCAAGAAAAGGAAGGCCTCTTTTACTCCTGTATCCTGAAAGATGGAGGTCAGCAGAACTAAGCCTTCATCCTCAAGTATTCACATTTTATGGATTAGTCCAAACTTCAAAGTATGAGATAAAAATACTTTCATTTCTTTTCATCTGACATTGTGGGTTTGGCCTTTTTAAAGTCACCTTTTTGATGTTTTTGATGCAACCACAAAGACTCTTTTAAAGCCAAAGTTATCAGCAGATTTAGTGTGTTGGAGGATTATGAAAGCAACAACCAAACATCATCAATAATTGAACTGTTATGCCAATTAGAAGTGTAGATGTAAATCTTTTGGGTCAAGAGATACCACATGAGAGCCCATTTGTTAAGGCAGAGGTTCATTTACCAAAACATGCATGATCTGGTGAACCAGTAGTAGTTTCCTAAATTATTACCCTATTGATGAGCAGTCCCCAGTGTTAGAGACCTGGTCGGCCCTGGGGAATACGGCAAGGGAGTTCTTTTCTTGCATACCCCTTCTTTTGTAACTTGAGGCAAGTTCAAAGCTTTTTGTTTGTGATTCTTTTATTGAAGTGCTTAATACAGAAGTTGGTTGATGCACTGATAATCTTTTAACCACTACTTGCTGATACATTTAACTTGATTGGTAAATTTATGAAGTGGTGACTGGGCATAAGCTGGAGCAATTGTATACAAAGCAACAATTCCTCATTTACTCGTTGGTCACATCTGAGGAGGCACAAGTAGCCTGTATCCCATTTCTTCTTATTGAATATCTGTAATATTTGTGCAGCTTTCTTCAACATCATTTATGCCAGGTAGCCAGTCTGCAGATCCATGAAGCTATCAAACCCAGAGAATGAAATAGTATTTTGCATGCTCTCTCTTGTAGCCTGTTTGAATGAATGCATTCTGCTTGCTGTTAATTACCCTATGGGGAACTAAAGTTGCAGGTTCATGGTTAACCCAAATTGTCAAGCTGACTGTTCATAGCTAAGGCAAATATTTTCTTTTAATAGATTCTGAAGATGGGAACTCTACTTTAATGGGAAAGTAGATAATGTTCAATTTGAAGTTACAAATGTTACCAGCCCTCACTGTTTGACTTGGCCGTTAGCCTCCCTAAATGCAATCTGTTTGAACCTCTCTTTAATAGTTTGTCTTCAGCTGGGAAGCACAGTGCTCGGGTAATTTTGGCTTGTACCTATTTTTATATTTGTTCTACACCTTCTGTGAGCAAAGGATTTTATTACAGTTGGCAATGAATTTGTGCTCGGGTTCCATGTTCTCCAGATCAATGATTTCAGACTCAATTACCTCTACATGCCTTTCCGTCTCTACCACCTGATTCTCCAGACCATTAAATTATGCAGTGAATGAATCACTTTCACTCTCCAACAAAGGAAAGATTTCTTTCAATTTGTTCAGATTAGCATGGAGGGCTTCCAGGAAAGACTCGGGGAAAAGTTTCTCACCATGAGAATGGCAATTTGGAGGCGGTGTGTGCATGGTGTGACTCAGAAGTTGGATTCTCTTTCTAAGGACCTTACCATTTAGCGACCACACAACTTGAAGAAAGTGACCTTTTCACCTTGAATTTCTGCTTTTGAGTTAATATTCAGCATCCAACAGCCCTTTGGCTGCACTGACTTTAAAATGTTTTAATCTGATGGCTGCCTGAAAAGCAGCATTTCACTGTAAGAATGACTGCCTGGGTTGGATGGCCTCTGGTGGGTACAGCTTTGTGAACTATTGATGCCAATCTTCCACTGATACAGTGGTAAAAGATGAGCAAAAACCGGCATCGTGTGGTGCTGTTTCAGGAAGCTCTGTGCTTTGTTGGCAGCAGTAAAATGAAAGCCTTTTGCTGTGTTTGAAGCAGGAGGATGCTCAGGCTAGACACCTGTAGATGCTGCTTAGCAGTTGATGGCCTCTGACTCTGGCTGTTGTCAGTGAACTATGAGAACTTTGAATCACATTTATTCTGATTTAGTTCAGGATATGAGTATTTTTGTTTCTGAATATATAGAAACTGAACTTCAGCAGTGTGAGTGAATGTATTTAACATTCATTATATCTAAAAAAATAAAAGCTTTGTGCAAGTTCCAGCTTTCTAGCTTCTGCCATCATTTGCTAGAGCTCAGAAAAGGCAAATTTATCACCACTATGTCTTGTCCTTTTATTTTCTGCTATGTTGTGCTTTCTCGTTACAACCAACAATGATAAAAATTGACCTTTATGCACTTATTAATAAACCAGTACTAATAGGTCTCATATAAATACCTGTTTAGATATTTAAAACTAATACCACCAACTGTGCTGCTGATTAGTGATTCAGAATAACTCCTGTTGCAGGATGTGTTACTTGGAAACAAATATCTGAACATTCCCAAATCCTTAATCTTCAGAATATCTCATTTTTAATTAGAAAGGAATTGCAGTAACGTAACCTGTGCAAAAGCCAAATCTGATACACACGCAGGCAGAGCTAAGTAAATAAAACAAAAGAAAATCTGCTTTCAATGATCTTTTGCAAACCTTTTAATGTAGGTCTCTTAAAATACAAAAAAGGAAAACAAAACCTTTCCAGTGATCTCTCTTATTAATCAACTCTTTCAAAACTAAGAAACGTTGACTTTGAACAAAGTTTTGAAGTATATGAAGTAAAATATTCCCTGTCATATACTTTTCATTATTAGGAGTACATTTAAAAAAATTATTTGGATTTTAAAAATATTGTTGACAAAACCTCATAAAATCCAACAACCCTATATTGCCATAAAATCTACTACAAAAACCCCTATGTACAATAAAGTAAATATGATATAATGATTTATTTTTCCTGTTGCTTGTATATGCATACAGATATTTGTAATGCATCTTTCTTAAGAGTTGTCGAGAGTTTATTCTGCCCAAGGTGTATCCTTTTGGGAAGTAACTTTTAATGAAATAGGAAAGAGTTATCATGGAAGCATTAGCAGACATCTGAAAGTTGTTTGAGGGTGAGACAGTAGCTGGAATAATTTCACTCCCTTTGAATCTGCGTCAGTTAATCTACTTAATCCTGTTGCTCTCCTGCATTTCTACTCAACTGTGCTACAATGCTAGAAATGTGTCCTCTCTTACAGGTGTATTTCAAGCTTCTTTGCTGTATTTTAAGTGAAAATAATCACATAATCTGCAGCTCTGTAGAAGATGTTGAGGAAAAGAGAATTTTGTGCATATGTGTGTGCATGAGCAAATTGGCTCTTAGGTTCTTGGTTCCTAAATGCTGGGTTTTGATTTGCTTTGTTTGTTTGTTTTAAATACTTGTATAGAAATACATAACTTCAGTGGAAAAATAAGTGCTATTACTTTTCCTTTTCTCTCTCCTGTAAGAGGAACACCTAGTATCTTTCCTATAATAGTGTTTCCCAACGTTCACATGGATGTCTTCCCAAACTGAGACAGTGTGTATCGGTGCCATCTGCTGACACCAAGCAATACTGCGCCAATGTTTGACTAGCTATGGGGAAAAGCGTGTGATGATACAAAATTGTACAGGATGCAAAAGCAGGGATTAGATGAAGTTACATAGAATGTACATAATTTTGAAATTGTTCAGAAGAAATTATTACACCAGCAAAATGAAAGAAGCTTTCCAATAGGAGATGCTTCTTGGTGTAAATTGTGAATGAGTTTTGCATAATTAATGTGTTTTCACTGATTATCTGGAGATCAACTGCCTCATAAATTGGCACAAGAAACTAACAAAGCAAAATCATGTCAGGTGCCAAGGCGTTTATCTGATCTCCAAAAACACTTAAAAATTTGTGCCTAAATGCTCACTAAATCCAGGCTAAGATGCTTGGCTTCTCCTAGGATCAAGCTCACTAGAACCAGTAGTTTCAAATGTTAAGTTCCTTCAGAAGAAGTTCAGAGTCCAATAAACAATGACCGAACTAATTCTGAGTTTCTATAAAATTGCTTGAAAGGTTAAGTCTGAACAGAGCTAATGTGTCTCTCTGAAAATATGTAGGAAGGAGAAAGCAAATTCTACTTTTTAAACTACTGTATATTTTTTCAGCATTTTTAGAGATTTTTTTTCATTTGTTTGTGTATGTGGCTAAATATGAAAACCTCTAAAAAGTCATTAAAACAAAAGGAAAATAGGACTGATCTACCTTTATCCAGTTCCTAGTATGTCCCCAGATGCTTTTATGGCAACTCTAGTTTGCAAGTTAGCGAATTGTAGGGAACAAAAAAAAAAGTGGGGGGGAGACACACACAAAAAGACATTCCCAAATTCTAGAAAGTTAAATGTTAAGAAATTAAGGAAATTGTAGGGAACAAAAAAAAAAGGGGGGGGGAGGGGGGAAATAAGGATATTAAGAATGAAAAAGAATGAGTATTTACACTGAACAGTTAGAGAGATTTTAATGAAACTTTCAAAGAAGATAAATACAGCCACTTTCAAATTGTCTTCTCCCAGGCTGCATTTGGACTATGTAAGCACACTGCACAGTGTTGTTATTGGTTGATAGCAATAGAAAATTTCTAACAGGATATTGAAATAGAAAGTTTATAACAAAAATAAACCCTAGCATTCCCAAGCACTACTGGAAAAAAAGAAAAAAAAAAAAAATAAGGGAAAGAAGTACTTTGCTTTTTCGGCTAGGAAGAAATATGGAAAAAAATGCAGTGAAGCCTAGAAAAAGAATGTCCTGAGAAGAGGGACTGACAATGAGCTTTTGACTGACTGCCCAGAGCTGTGACTCTGTCTTTCCTGTTGCTTGGCAACTCCATGTTATCACAAAGAAACTGATATTAAGTTGGAACAGGCTGGATATGGTAATTTACGTGGGAAGATACTCTTGCAGTGGGAAAACCATTTTATTTCTAGTTTCTGTCAGCGTAAGTAGGTTTCACATGATGAACTGTAGTACATCCCCTGTTGGGTGCATTTTACCTAAAAAGGTAAAAAGTGACTCTGTCTTGGAAAAAGACTGTGTAGAAAAAAAAAAGAAAACCAACAAAAACCCCCACCTTGTATTCATTAGACCTGGTCCTAGTGTCTACTCAGACATTTCTTCCAGCAGTAGTGAGAAAAGCTTGTTTTCATGCCTGTGTGGAGCCAGTGCAGATTAGAGAGGTGGAACTCAATCATTATGATTTATATTATCACAGTACCTAAGAGCTGTTGAGATTTGCCCAAGACCTCGCTGTCTCACACAAATATTAAAAGATGATCTTCAGTTTATCTAAATAGTCCCTGTTCTTTCTTTTGCATTGCCAGTAATTAAGTGCTAAGTTTCAATTGCACTTTATTTCTTCCCTGCTGAAAGCAGAGCCTGCACGTATAGCAGTTACAGAATAATTTGAAGACCAGGATAGACTGTCATTCAACTTCGAATTTGGCTGGTACTGTACAGGTGGAAAAAGACTCAGTTTTTACTGAGGTATATAAAGAGAATGGCAAGGGTATATATGTAAAGCAAATCTTAAAAAGAAAGCTGTGAGCCACAAGAAACACATAATTCATAATGGTGTTTTTATATTTGGGTTTAGTTCTAAGATTTAATTAGAAAGAGAAAGCACAGAAGACTCAGGATTCAATGCAAAGCCCTTTTTCTTAAATGTCTGGTTTACTCATAGCTCTACTGAACCGCCACCACTGTCTCTCTACATTTCTATCCTGCATAATTTCTAGTAATTTAACACCAACATGCAGTTCTACAATTAAGGAAGTACTTCACATGTCTTCAGGACTCCCTGTTCTGGCTTTGGTCAGCAAAACATTGCCTGTCTCAGGGTTCTCTCTACTGCAGAGTTAACTTGAAATGTAATTTGACTTTTGCCCTTGGCTCAAATCCCAACCATACACAAAAACTTCTGACTTGAGTATGTTGATGCTGTTCAGCTGAAAGGATTTGCCTGGACTGTCAGAAGGCACAGGCAGCAGCTTCAATTAGCATAGCTAATACAGCTACCTGCTGCTGCTCCAAGAACTTGTCTTCATTGCCAAAAAAGGTGTATTTTTACTGTGGGATAATTAGCCTGAATTAACTATCCTTTTTTTAAACTAAAGCCCTCCATCTCTTTTCTTACGATGAAGACGTTGCTTCCCTATTAACTCAGAGTGTCCCCTTTTGCTGAGGCTAAGCTAACTGAAGAGGAATTAACTCTGCAATGAAAAGAACCCACAATGTCCTAGGCACCAAATACACCCATAGACTGCAAGCAAAGTCCTTTTCTGAACAGACTCATGGTGGGGAGGTAGCTTCTTTGCTCACTTTTCATTTTTCCAGCACAGAATATATCAGCTTGCATCCTATCTACCAAACTAATGAGTTTTTCTTCTTTTTAATTTACCACATCACCTCCAATAAGTCAAAAAATGCTCTGGGCTGTTAGATATCTGACTTGGAGGGGAATAATTACTGGACTGACTCCAGTAGCAAGCCTGGCTTAATTAAAACACAGTGTATTTCCCAAAAAGGTAGTGTCCAATTTTATTCTGAGTACAACCTAAAACAACTTTACAACAGAACAGATGAACTTTGCTTTACCCTGAACCTTTCAGCACTTTTAAACTGAGTTCCCTTGCTAAATTATGGAGAGCTGATTTCCTACACCCTCTTACCCCTAGCAGCCAGTGACAAACTTTACCCACCTCAACTGTTGTCTTCCAAGCTAATTGCTAACATATACCACCTGTTTCTTAAGCCTTGGCATTAGGGTAACATAAAGCTTGCAGGCAGTCTCCCATACCTGATCATTGCATTCACTCACGCTTGCTGCAGAGTGTTTGCAATGCCACGTAGCGGCATCCTATGGCTTGTGGGCCATGCTAGACTCGGGGTAGACGAAGCTGTAGCAACTCTCTGTGTAGCAACAAAAATACCTCTACACTTCCCATTTGCTAAAATTGTTGAGGTGGGCTTTTTGGGGTTTTTTTGTTTGTTTGTTTTAATAGATTGAAAGCATTCTTTAAACAGCTTAGTCACTTTGAGTATTATTAAGGGAAAAGAAAAAAGCTGCTTCCTGTAGGACTCATATTTTCTGCATGCAATGTTTCTCAGCGGTAAGGAAAAATTGATGACATGGTTTTTTATTCTTGAATTTTGATATGCACACTAAAAACAAGGGTACAGAGTAGGGAGTGATTAGGAGCATGTATGTGTCACCTTTCAGGGGTATACTGACCAAAAGAGAGGTACGCTGACCAAGAGATGGAGCAAAGCTCTGGGAAGAGATGCTGTGGGCACAAACCAAGGCAAGAAGTCTCTCCCATTGTGGCCAAGTGGAGCTCTCCAAGAGCATTGCTGGGAGCCGAGAGGAGTTACCAGGACCGGGGAACTGCTGAAAGCCGCCATTCCCATCTTGTCCACTGTGCCCAATAACACCTACAACTAATTTCAGCTAGCCATAGTCTCAGAGAGTATTTAAAGCAGGGTGAGAGTCAGAAGAGAAGTTTAAACATCTTTTTGTTTCCAGCATTTACCCAAGTGTCTCATATAAGACGGGATGATACAGTTGGTGAGATAGATAGCTTGCCACCTCCAAGATTTTTCTTTCATATACGTCTCAGGTTTGTAAAAACTGTAGGACTGAATTTGCTCAAAAATGAGACTGGATTCAGAAGCACTATTATTGGCTTATTTTAATGTTATGAAGTTAACTCTCTCAAGTCTCTATTCTGTAGTAATGTCTTGTCGTTGCCTTGCAAAGATTGGTACAGAAATGAATTGAACGGCAAATTAAAATATGAAATAATGAGAGTTACTTCATTTTTGTTTGTGGTAGTGTTAGCAACTCTGAAAATGTAGCTGGTCTCCTTTATTCCAGTACCAGTCCTAGCATGGGGAATTACAGGTTGCATGTGTGTTTCCATTAGGCTACAAAAAGACCACAAAAGCTGTAGGTGAATAATCAGACATGTTAGGCCAAGGTGCAAAAGTGATTTATGTGCTAAAAACACAAAATTAATTTACAGGCTGGAGAGCCAACAGATCTGGGATTGGAAAGGCAGTAAATGTGAATTTTGGGTACTAAAATACCAGCAAATCAAAAGACAACAGAATAGACTAATCTTCTAAATGTTAAAGAAAAAAACAAACAACCAAACAAAAACATCAGCAGAAACCTTTATCCCCTCCAATAAAATTTAGTATGACTCATAGTTTTGTGAATTTTGATGGGTGGTGGTACAAAAATTGTTCTATATGCTACTGACAGATGGTAAGTTTCTTGGTTTAAAAAATACAAAACCAGCTTGATCTCAAGTACTTTGGTTTAAAAATAAAGCTCTTTTTATAGTATGTCTTGATTTTGACAACCATACTGTGCAGTAAATATTGGATTCTGCATAGGAGCATATTTTAAAAGCCTAAACCAGACTCTTATTTGAGAGATAGGCTGATCCTCTGAGTTTGTGAAGTCCTCAGAAAGAGGACTCACAGCTGAACATAATGACTCTTTGTGTTTAACTCCAGAGTTTGAGCTGGTTGTGGGTTCAGCTTTGAATTTAAAAAGGCATTTCCTCGTTTGGTAGCTTTTCTGAAATTTAATTTCAAAGATGTGTAAATACTGAGTTATCCATCTTTTTGTCATGGTAAGCCTGGAATAAATCTGCGGGAGTGAAATGCAATTGAATCTATAAGTAAAATGATTTCTTCTTCATATTGCAGAGCACAGATAACTCAAATATATCCATAATTGCTCAGAACAAAAAGTGCTTTGACAATGATATTGTTTGCTCAAAGAATATTTTCATCACTGTTGGAGACACTGAGATTTATTTTAGTGAGCCTTCTGAGCAGCAGGTTAGTTACTGTCTTTCCTTTTTATAGTGCCCTTTAAGATAAGCATTGTAAAATTACAGCTCTAAAGGAGTATGGTTTTGGAAAATGTCACTCAGTCTGAGTTTATGCAGTATAAGTGCCTAGGCCTAGATGAAGCAGCAGGTCCCAGGAAAAATCTAATTTTTGTTGGTTTTTTTGAATTTCTATTTGTCCTACAAAGAAGACTTCAAAAACCTCAAGCAGTTGAAGCATATTAGCATTTATTTGTGTCTTTCCACTTGGTTTTGAAAGGGAACCCAAAGTACAAAATCAAAGCAAACTTGAATGGTTGAAAAGGCAAAATATCGAAGTGTTAAACAAAATTTCTAGTTATATTATTGATTCAACTATATGCTAAAGATAAAGTATTTTTCAGTATAAGCTTTGTTACTAATTGTCTGCATACCTTGGCAGAATTACTTTCTTAGAACTTAATACATTTTCTTTTCTGTCAGAAGATGTTAAGGGGACAGGAAAACAAATCTAACTATCAGCTTTGGAAGGCTGGATACTATACTGTGATACACTTTCCAGAACAGGACATTACAGTTCTGTGGGATAAGAAGACAATGATGCATGTTAAAGTTGGACCTCGATGGAAGGTGAGTCAAAATAAAAACTTGCGATTTTGTGTAGCAATCTGTTGCTCCACACATTACAGCCTTGCAGATATGCAGTTATTCAGCTCTGACTCAAAGTCACTTTGGGAGTGGGAAGGGAGGGTTAGATTTGAGTTACCCACTTTACCCCATGTTTTCATAATTGCTGAAGCCAATGGAAAAGAATCTTCCACATCTAGTGACATGGAAGGTGACAGGTTTGTAGCATAGATTGGATTAGGCTGCTGGTGGAACTGCACCCTGAGGTGTAGTAGAGGCTGCTGAGATGAACAGATGGAGTCACATCTTGGGTTTAAATTAAGAAGACAAGATACAGGAAAAGATCTAGACAAAACCTGACATTTAAACCTAAGTATACTGTGACAGCGTTTAGCGATTATGCAGGGAAGAACATGAGTCTCCTCTTGCCAGTTGCTCTTCTCTGTTCCATTCCTACATCATCATCTGCCTTGGTGTCTCTGTAACTCAGTCTTTTGGTCCTGGCAGAGTAACTTTATCTGCACATTCAATAATTACATTC
>NW_010309172.1:59276-59909 GCF_000700745.2 Antrostomus carolinensis
CTGAGAGGGAGCTCTTTACAGTAAAAGAAAATAAATCAGTCCATGCTAGAATACAGTATCAGATTTTTTGAAATGTAAGACAAAGTCACAATGACCATCTAATCTGATTTTAAAGCAACATTATTATAGGCTTTTGCCCTAATAGCCATAAAACACTTACTTCACATACAAGCTAATTTATCAGCCATCATACATAGTGAAAAAAAAAAAATTAAAAAATCTTTCTGAGTAAGCTAGCAAGGAGCTGAGCTGTATGGGTTTCATTCAGGGACATAAATACTTCAAGTTCTTTCTTTTTCCAATGACTGTTTCTTCCAGAGGCTCCAGTGCAGTAAGAAAATGTCTGCAGGAGACCTTAAGGAAAAAGAATTCATTAGAGTGAGCCACAGCATCCTAGAAATCCACATCTACATTTTAATGTTGTGCAGAAATATCTTTTTCTCTATGTATGTATATGTGTATGCATGTATATACACTTTTTCCATCAGCAGCATGTGCCCCAACACAAGAAAGTTGCAGCTGTCGTGTTTATAACTGCTATTGTGAGCTAAAATTAGAGGCAGCAAGTTTTAATGACAACAACTAGTCAGGCTTCACAACCATGAGGTGTCCCGATCCGATATCGGGGATAAT
>NW_010309173.1:0-1316 GCF_000700745.2 Antrostomus carolinensis
CCAGCAGCTTTAGATCCTTTTTATCCCGTGGGGAGATAGAGGAGAGAGGGATGGGGGCAGGAGGAGGGAGCTGGGACCCCCCCAAGGGGCTTGCAGGGCAGCCGTGGTCTCCTGCTGTCACCTCTCTACCCCACAGCTCCTGCTCGGGCAGGGGACAGCCTTGTCCCCAGGCTGCCACAGCCTCTGTCCCCCCCTCCACGGGCGGAGGCACCTGCCAGAGGCATGGCAGAGAGAGAGGGGAGGGAGTCAGGTTTCTGTGAAGGGCTTGTCCTGACTGGGAGGGTAAACACTGCCCAGAAAACCATCCTGCTGCTGACTGCAGCCAGCGCTCTGCTTCCTGCAAGCCCGCTTGCCCCTCGGCCTGGTTTGTTTGCCAGACCTCTCCCTTCAGTGCTTTTATGGAGCTTTAACCTTGCAGCTGGGTGTTCTCCCCGGCCCGTGTGAGCCTGGATCTCACAGACACTTTCCTCCCCAGGTAACGTTGTGGACAGCCAGTCCCCCAGGCTCCTGGCAAACCAGCTGAGATGGGACCTGACTGCCGAGCAGATAGAACACATGGCTGCAGAGCTGACCGAGAGGACCAAGCTGGTGTACGACCGGGTGGGCTCCCAGGAGCAGGGTGAGGTGTCCTATGAGAACACTCTCAAGGCGCTGGCGGATGTGGAGGTGGAGTACACGGGTACGTACACCCACAGGTGCTGCTCTCTGCAAACCAACCTCTTGTTATTCATAGAATCATAGAATCATAGAATAGATTGGGTTGGAAAAGACCTCCAAGATCATCAAGTCCAACCCCTGATCCAACTCCAATTACTATATCATGGCACTAAGGGCCACGTCCAATCTCTTTTTAAAAACCTCCAGGGATGGTGAATCCACCACCTCTCTGGGTAGGCCGTTCCAGTGCCTGATTACCCTCTCTGTAAAGAATTTCTTCCTAACATCCAACCTAAACCTCCCCTGGCAGAGCTTGAGCCCATGCCCCCTTGTCCTATTGTTGGTTGCCTGGGAGAAGAGACCAACCCCCACCTGGCTATAACCTCCCTTCAGGTAGTTGAAGAGAGTGATGAGGTCACCTCTAAGCCTTCTCTTCTCCAGACTAAACAACCCCAGCTCCCTCAGCCTCTCCTCATAGGACTTGTGCTCAAGTCCCTTCACCAGCCTCGTTGCTCTTCTCTGGACCCGCTCCAGCACCTCAATGTCCTTCCTGAACTGAGGGGCCCAGAGCTGAACACAGTACTCAAGGTGTGGCCTCACTAACGCAGAGTACAGGGGAAGGATCACTTCCCTGCTCCTGCTGGCCACACTGTTCTTGA
>NW_010309173.1:1336-7136 GCF_000700745.2 Antrostomus carolinensis
CTGGCAGGGGGGTTGGGACTGGATGAGCTTTAAGGTCCCTTCCAACCCAAACCAGTCTGGGATTCTATCTCCTTTTTTTTGTTGTTTTTTTCCTTCCTTTGGCTCCCTCAGCAGTAGGGTGAAGGTTTTTTTTTTCCAGTTAATGTTTATACACCTAGCTGAAAGTTCAAAGGATAGAGTAGATGTGGAAGGGAAGAGCCAGTTTAAAAGGAGGACGGTGAGTTTAAAACGAGGACGGCGCTTTGGCAGCAGGATGGTCTTTGGGAGGAGGAGCTGCTGGGTTTTCAAGGTTGTCTCCTGTTTTTATGTGTTTGGATGATCTAAGAAATCATCAGCTCTGTTCTAACTTCTCTCCTCAGGCAGTGGGTCTTGTTTAAACACGGCTGTCACTTGAGGGATTGTGTGATGCTGACGTGATGGCATCGTGCTGGCAAACGATACCCACGTCCTCGTGTCTCTGGCTCATTATTGCCAGCAGCAGAGCACCAAAGTCACACAGCCCCCTCCTCCCTCGTGGCATCTCTCAGCTCTCCTCACTGCCTGTCCTGGTTTGGGCTGGGATAGAGTTAATTTTTGTCAGAGCAGCCAGTTTGGGACTGTGTTATTAACAGTGTTTTCAGCACAAATCCAAAACACAGCCCCAGAGCAGCTGGCGTGAAGAAAATTAACTCTCTCCTGGCCACAACCATCACACCACCCCTGTGGCAAGGTCTGTCTGAAGCAGAAGCCAGCCTGCACGCCTCTGCTTTCTTCTCCCTGATTTCTTTATCCTAAAATAAGATGAAAAGCCCTTACTAAGCAGGGGTGATGTTAACTGCAGCAGAACTGTCAGCACTTTCCCTGGGCAGCAGAGAATAGCTGTCTGCTCACCTTCTGCTGGGTGGAGAGTTCTCCTGCCCGGAGAGCAGCACCTTCCTGCTGGACTTGTATTATTTGAGGTTTTGCAGAGGTGGTGGCAGGGAATGTTCTCCCTGTTTTCACTTTTAAAATGGAAATCCATCAGGCCAGAGCACACCTGGGACGTGGTGGCTTTTGTGGAGCACCTGCAGTGTCACTTTTAGCCTGATCCTCTCAGGGAAGGAGTCACACAACAATGCTGCACGTGTGTCTGCCAGCGTGGAAGTCCTGTGCTTCATGAAACTGTTGGTAACAGTTGGGGTGGAGGCTCTGGGTTCTCCCAGGCAGGAAATTTGTGTGAGTTTTGTGAGAAAGATGGATTGTAGTGGGGAATCAGGGGACAGATAGGCTCGGTGGTGAGGAAGGGGTGACCGAGTGCTGCTGGGAGAGGACAGCTCTGGGTTTGTCTGGCTGCAGCAGCTTGCCTTGCTCTTCCTTTGTGTGGGCAGGCAGGTCAGGCTCCGGGGCCGTCAAACTGGCTCCCAGTGAACACAGACTCTCTGTTTACACTCCCACTCACCAGCAGTTCTAGGACACAAAAACATTGTCTGTGTCCTAATCCCTCTTCCAGAATCATCATCGAATGGTTTGAGTTGTAAGGGATCCCCCCAAAGGTCACTTAGTCCAACCCCCCTGCAGTGAGCAGGGACATCTTCAACTCCTGTGTCTTTCCAGTGCGTCGGAACATGCTGGACTTCCCCCAGCACGTCTCTCCTTGCAAAGACATCCGTGCAGCGAGCACTGAGGCTGACAAGAAGCTCTCAGAGTTTGATGTGGAGATGAGCATGAGGCAGGACGTGTACCAGAGGATTGTCTGGCTCCAGGTGTGTGCTTGGGAGGATGTTCTGTCAGTGCTGCACCTGAAAACCTCCTGGAATTACAACAAACCCTTTTCCCCTTGGCCCGGAAATTAGAAGTGAATGATTTTGAGTCAGGTCTGGAGCTGAATCGCTGTGTGATCGTGGCAGAATGGTCCAGCTGGTAGTGAGAACTGGGAAACTGGGGTTTGAGGGCTCTGTCCTCCCTCAGGACCTCAATTCCCCCTTTGGTATTTGGTGTTAGTACACCCAACCTGCCTCCCTTGGGGAAAGGGCTGGGTGGTGCCCTGGGAAGTGCCATAACATGACCTAGAGGTGACGTGTTTAAAGCAACCCAATAGGAACTAACAGAGCAAACCAACACCTCCATCCACCTCTGAGTCACTGCTGTGACAATAACCCACAACTTTCAAACTTCTGCAACACCTGATCCTGCCCTTCCCTGTGCTCCTGGGTTTTGTGTTACAGGAGAAAGCAGAGAGCGCCTCGCTGAAGCCTGAAGCAAAGAGATATCTGGAGAGGCTGATCAAACTGGGTAAAAGAAACGGTCTCCATCTCCCTGAGGAAACACAGGAGGTGAGATCACAGAGCTTCAAGTAAGCACATGCAGGGCTAACAGACTGAGCAGAGGACTGAGGCTTTTGAATTTTGCCCAGTTCCTGTGACTTTGGGCACGCTGGGTGATGTCTCCACGCCCCTCTTTTTCCTTTCTGTGGAAGGGGACGATGCTTACAAAGTGGGGTTGACACTGGGAGTTGAAGGGCTCCTTCTGAAGCTGAAATGGCAGGTGGTTCTGTGCAGATCGGGAGTGGAAGTAGCACCCAGTGTCCCCCATGCAAAGGGGTGGTCAGGGAAGGTCCCCCCTGGAGCTGGGGTTGGGTTGAGAGGGCTGAGGGGGGCTGGGATGCTCAGGGTCTCCCTCTCTTTATCGCGGGCCAGTGGCTCAGTGAAGGAACTGGGTTAAAAATAGAAAGTGAAATGAAATAAGGATAGAGGAGGTTGTTGCTTAAGCACCTGCAGCTCCTGAGCTGGCAGGAGACAGCTGGGACCTTGCTGAGGTGGCTCCTCTCCCCCCAGGTGTGATCAGAGGGAGCCTGTTCAAGGCTGAGAGCTCAGCGCCCGCGTGCAGTTAATTCTGCTGCGTTGCCTTTGAGTAAAAGCCAAGTGCAGACTTGGGCAGCTGGGCAGGGGGGCTGCTGGCTGGGGACAGTGCACGGTGCTGTTTGACTTCCCCCTTTGGACTGACTTTTCTCTGTTCATCTGTATTTTAAAGAAAATCAAAGCTATTAAGAAAAAGCTGAGTGTCCTTTGCATTGACTTCAACAAGAACCTCAACGAAGACACCACCTACTTGCCCTTCTCGAAGGAGGAACTAGGTACGGAGCGCTCGGGTTTATTTCTCTGCTGGTGTGGCCCTGAGTGCTGGGATTCCTCTGGCCAAGGAACCAGAGCTTGTGCCCAGTCCCAGAGCTGGTATTTCTGGGCTCTCCATCAGTCCTGGCTGCTCTTTTCTCAGGGGGACTCCCTGAGGATTTCCTGAACTCCCTGGAGAAGACAGAGGATGGCAAGCTGAAAGTCACCTTGAAATACCCGCACTATTTCCCTCTGCTGAAGAAGTGCTACGTGCCTGAGACAAGGAGAAAGGTGGAGGAAATGTTCAACTCCAGGTGCAAAGAGGTAGGTGGTCCTCACTGCTTGCCAGGCCCAGGTGGGATGCCAGGTCAGCTCCAGCCACTGAAGGGATCTCACCTGGGATTTGTATTTCTTTCCACCCTGGGGCTCATGGTTCCTTTCTCATCTGCGGACCCCACTTCATAGAATCATAGAATGGTTTGGGTTGGAAGGGACCTTAAAGCTCATCCAGTCCCAACCCCCCTGCCAGCAGCAGGGACACCTTCCACTAGACCAGGTTGCTCAAAGCCTCATCCAGCCTGGCCTTCAACACTTCCAGGGAGGAGCAGCCACAGCTTCTCTGGGCAACCTGGGCCAGTGTCTGACCACCCTCACAGTGAAGAACTTCTTCCTAATATCTCATCTAAACCTCCCCTCTTTCAGCTTAAACCCATTTCCCCTTGTTCTGTCATTAACTGCCCTTATGAAAAGTCCTTCCCCAGCTTTCTTGTAGCCCCTTCAGGTACTGGGAGGCCACTAGAAGATCTCCCTGGAGCCTTCTCTTCTCCAGGCTGAACAGCCCCAGCTCTTTCAGCCTGTCCTCACAGCAGAGCTGCTCCAGCCCTCAGACTTCACTCTTTGTCTGACCTTGCAGGAGAATTGCTTGATCCTCAAGGAGCTGGTGGACTTGCGTGCTCAGAAAGCCAGTCTCCTGGGCTTCAGCACGCACGCAGACTTTGTGCTGGAGATGAACATGGCTAAAAGCAGCAAGACAGTGGCAACCTTCCTGGGTACGGCTCTTGGCTGTGGAGGGGGAGAGCCGGGGCGTGCGCTGGGCTGGGTGTGCTGCTCTCAGCCCCGGGCACTAACCCTGCCTGCCTTGGTTTTCCTAGATGAACTGGCCCAAAAGCTGAAACCTCTTGGGGAAAAGGAACGGGCTGTGATCCTGGACCTGAAAAAGAAAGAGTGCGAGAAGCGTGGCCTGGAGTTTGACAACTGCATCAACGCCTGGGACATGCGCTATTACATGAACCAGGTGGAGGAGACCAAGTACAGCGTGGACCAGAATCTGCTGAAGGAATACTTCCCCATGCAGGTGGTCACCACGGGCCTGCTGGACATTTACCAGGAGCTGCTGGGACTCACCTTCCATCTGGAAGAGAAGGCTCAGGTTTGGCACGAGGATGTCCAGCTCTACACGGTGAAGGACACCTCTTCCGGGGAGACCATCGGCAAGTTTTACCTGGACCTGTACCCACGGTGAGGCTTTGGGCAAGGGGAAGCGAGGGAGGAGGGCTGGGGCAGCAGGAGCAGAGCCTCAAGCCACGTGTCTTGAGGAAGAGGAGAGGCTGTTCCGCTCCCAGACACGTGGCTGTGCGGAGGGAGCGGGGTGTGTGCAGGCAGAGCTGCCCCTGGAGCTTGGGGTCACCAGGGGCTTCTGCTCTGAGCAGGACAACGCTGTCCTGCGTGGTGGCTCGTGGCTGGATGTGTAACAGTCTCCTCTTCTTGGCCCAGGGAAGGGAAGTACGGGCACGCAGCCTGCTTCGGCCTGCAGCCAGGCTGCCTCTTGCCAGACTCCAGCCGGCAGATCTCGGTGGCTGCCATGGTGGCCAATTTCACCAAGCCCATGCCGATGCGCCGTCCCTGCTGCAGCACGATGAGGTGGAGACCTACTTCCACGAATTTGGGCACGTCATGCACCAGCTGTGCTCTCAGGTGAGGCCTGGCTGGGCTGGCAGGGGGTTGGTTTGTCACCGTTCCCTGTCACATGCCCTCCTGTGGGGTTGAGTGACGCCCCGCTCTGAGCTCTGCCCTGTCTCCCAGGCGGAGTTTGCCATGTTCAGTGGGACACACGTGGAGCGGGACTTTGTCGAGGCACCATCACAGATGCTGGAGAACTGGGTGTGGGAGAAGGAGCCGCTGCTGCGCATGTCCAGGCACTACAAAACCGGGAGCCCCATCCCTGATGAGCTGCTGGAGAAGCTCATTAAATCCCGGCAGGCAAACACGGGTGAGTCCCTGCGGGAGGAAGTGGGAGCCAGTGAAGAGGGGTGGGAGCAGAGTGAGGGCTGTGTGCTGTCCCCAGTGAGGGCAGAGCCTCACCACAGTGTCCCCCTGTGTGTGGAGAGGGAAAGGGGACCCTTAGTGACCTGGCCAGGTGGAGGAAAGGCTTTGCCTGGCTCCCCATGGTGCTGTGGGGACAGAGAGGATGGGGGAGAAGGACACACCTCTGCCTGCCGTTCCTCTGGGAAGAGCGAGGGTGATGTGGCAAGATGTGCAGCAGGCTGGGTGGTGGCACAGGGAGGAGAGGTGCTGGGGAAAGGCTGAGGTGATCTGTGGGCAGGAGCTCAGTTTGCCTCCTCCTCCTCCCGGGAACAGGGCTCTTCAACTTGCGTCAGATCGTCCTGGCCAAGGTGGACCAGGAGCTGCACACCCAGACCAAGGCCGACCCCGTGGAGGTGTTTGCCCGGCTG
>NW_010309173.1:7224-7978 GCF_000700745.2 Antrostomus carolinensis
GGTACCTGGGGGCTTGGGGGTCCCGCTCTCACTGGCTCTCTGGGCCTGGCAAGCTTGGCTCAGCAGGTTCTTTTCAAGGCTGGGACCTCAGCCTGGTTCAATGGGGACAGTTTCTACTGGCTCCAGGAAAACCATGGCTAAAACCAGACAAAAATAACCAGAAAGTTCTTCCTTGTTTCCCCTGGGGTTGTGAACGAGCTGACCCAACGCCTGCTCTGACACATTTACAGCACCCAGTGGTTTTTCCACGCCCGGGAGCGGCTCCAGCGACCTTTCCCGTTAACGCCCCGGCCCTTCCTTTCCTGCACAGGTACAAACATGCCCGCCACGTTTGGCCACTTGGCTGGAGGCTACGATGCCCAGTACTACTTCCTCTGGAGCGTGGTTTACTCCATGGATATGTTCCACACGCGTTTCAAGCAGGAGGGGATCATGAACTGTAAGGTAGGGAGGACACCCTGGCCGGCCGGGCTCCCGGTGTGCGGCGGGGGATGTCTCCCCTGTCAGAGGGGGTAGGAGATGGCAGAGGAGCAGCATCAGTGGGACTCAGGTGTCCTACACGTGCCCCTCATCTCTCTCTGTCCTTGCAGGTGGGCATGGATTACAGGAATTGCATCCTGCATCCTGGTGGTTCCATGGATGCTTCTGACATGTTGAGGAAGTTCCTGGGCCGCGAGCCCAAGCAGGATGCCTTCCTGGCCAGCAAAGGACTGAAGGTGGAGAGCAACTCGCTGCCTTCAGCCTGTTGAGAAGC
>NW_010309173.1:7990-9053 GCF_000700745.2 Antrostomus carolinensis
GGAAAAGCCGCCCCAGCCCCTTTGAGTGCAGCCAGCTCCTCTGTCTACGTCCCAGTCCTCTCAGGCCTCGCCATACCCGGTACTTCTGTCACCAAACGCATCCTGGGCCAGCCCCTGCCTGGAGCTGTTCCTCCAGGATCCTACTCTGAGCTCACCCTGGGCTTCAGGAGCTGGATTCAGCCCTGATCCAGGGCTCTGCGGTGACAGCTCTGCAAAGGGAGTGGAATTTGTCACCCTTTGTCACCCCCCAGCTCGGGTGGGCTGGGGCTGGCAGTAGCCCACACAAATTGGCTGAACTTTGAACCTGGTTTCTGCAGGAGGGTGAGTTACGGCCTCGTTTGTAGCTGGGGAGGAGGGTGAGAGGAGAAACCAACCGTGGATTGTTGTTTTAAAATCCCTTCTTTTTAAGAAATTCGACTTCCCACCAGGCTTGGCTTGTTTTGTGCCCCGGGACAGAATTAACTGTTCTGAGCAGGAAACAAGCTGCCCTGGGAATCGTGCTCTCCTGGCTTTGGGCAGCTGGCAGCTGCGGAATAAAGATGGGGAGATCCCAGAGCTTAAAAACCATTTGCATTGCCTGGAACATCCTGCCTGGAGCCTCTCAGATGTTCCAGCCAGGGCAGCAGTGCTGGGAGGGGACAGAGGTGGCCGGTACAGCCATTCCCAGCTATTCAACAGGGGGTCTGGGTGGCCTGGCCTGGTCCCCACACACTGCCAGGCGTCCTTGGGAGGTTGTCCCTTCCCCCAGGCTGGATCAGAGCTGTTGGGACCCTGGTGCCACCTTAGAGCAGCTGATACTTTTCTGGGCTCATATCGTGGCAGCAGAGGGTGTGTGGCTTTGTTGTCACCTCTAAATCAGGGTGGGACAGGGGAAGGCTGTGGAAAAAAAACCCAACCAAACAACAAACCATGGACAGCTTCAAACAACACGGATGCCAGGGATAAAAATACCGAGTGGGCTTTGTGCCAGGCCTTGAGTGGCCGAGCTCTGGGTGCGGCACCGAGCTGGGGAACGGCAGCTCAGCCCTTTGCCCAGCCTTGGGAGCAGCCAGGCTGTGCCACC
>NW_010309174.1:0-2360 GCF_000700745.2 Antrostomus carolinensis
TGGCCCTGATTTCCAGAGTTGGCTCCAGTTCTCTGGGGTTTAACCCCAATTCCCAGTGTTTGGCCCCAATTCCCAGGGATTTAGCCCCAATTCTCAGGGGTTTGCTCCCAATTTCCAGGAGTTTAACTCAAATTCCCAGGGTCTTAGCCCCAATTCCTAGGGGTTTGACCCCGATTCCCAGTGTTTAACCCCAATTCCCAGGGGTTTCCCCCCAATTTCCAGGGGTTTAGCCCCATTTCCCAAGGTTTGTCCCCAATTCCCAGGGGTTTTCCCCCAGTTTCCAGGGGTTTTCCCCCAGTTTCCAGGGGTTTGGCCCCAATTCCCAGGGATTTAGCCCCAATTCTCAGGGGTTTGTTCCCAATTTCCAGGAGTTTAACCCAAATTCCCAGGGGTTTAGCCCCATTTCCTAGGGGTTTGTCCCCAATTCCCAGGGTTTGTCCCCAATTCCCAGGGGTTGAGCCCCATTTCCTAGGGGTTTGTCCCCAATTCTCAGGGGCTTAGCCCCAATTCCCAGGGGTTTGGCCCTGATTTCCAGAGTTGGCTCCAGTTCTCTGGGGTTTAACCCCAATTCCCAGTGTTTGGCCCCAATTCCCAGGGATTTAGCCCCAATTCTCAGGGGTTTGTTCCCAATTTCCATGAGTTTAATCTCATTTCCCCCAGGGGTTTGTCCCCATTTCCCCCAGGGGTTTGTCCCCATTTCCCCCAGGGGTTTGTCCCCATTTCCCCCAGGGGTTTGTCCCCATTTCCCCCAGGGGTTTGTCCCCATTTCCCCCAGGGGTTTGTCCCCATTTCCCCCAGGGGTTTGTCCCCATTTCCCCCAGGGGTTTGTCCCCATTTCCCCCAGGGGTTTGTCCCCATTTCCCCCAGGGGTTTGTCCCCATTTCCCCCAGGGGTTTGTCCCCATTTCCCCCAGGGGTTTGTCCCCATTTCCCCCAGGGGTTTGTCCCCATTTCCCCCAGGGGTTTGTCCCCATTTCCCCCAGGGGTTTGTCCCCATTTCCCCCAGGGGTTTGTCCCCATTTCCCCCAGGGGTTTGTCCCCATTTCCCCCAGGGGTTTGTCCCCATTTCCCCCAGGGGTTTGTCCCCATTTCCCCCAGGGGTTTGTCCCCATTTCCCCCAGGGGTTTGTCCCCATTTCCCCCAGGGGTTTGTCCCCATTTCCCCCAGGGGTTTGTCCCTGTTTCCCCCAGGGATTTAACCCCAATTTCCAGGGGTTTGACCCCATTTCTCCAGCTTGGCCAGGCCCAGGGGACCCGTGTGCAGCTGACAGGGGATGAAAATCCCACTGAAGGTTCTTAATCCCCCGTAATCTTTAATCTGACCTGGCTCTGGCCCATCCCTGGGGTTACCTCTCACATCAGCACTCGCTCCAGCGCTGGATCCTCCTCCCCCACCAAAAATAATCCCTTCTGAATCATCAGAGCTGGAACTGCAAAAAACATCAACTTTCTCCCCAAAACAGCTGCTGGGAGGAGCCCCCGCTCTCCCCCCTCGCTCCAAACCCCCAGTTTCTGGTGCACCCAGTTCTCTGCAGGGGGTTGGGATGGAAACTGAGCCAGGATTTGGGGTCAGGGCGCTGCACCGTCCCCTTTGCCGACACCCCAGCAGCTCCCCAGGCTGTTTTTGGGTGGGAATGGGGTGCTGGTGGAATTGGGGGTGGGTTTTTGGGGGGGTCTCTGAAGCACTGGAGGGTTATTTAATGCAAAAGCCAAGGCTGGGAGGAGGATGTGGGGTGGGTTTGGGGTTGGAACTCTTGTCCCCAGGGTGGAGGGTGATGGGCAGGATGTTTTCTAGGAGGCTGAAGGTGGCTCGTGGCAGGTACCAAGCCAGGAGGTGAGTTAAACTGGGCTGGGGAGGTAAAAGGAACTGGTGGCCCAGTTTGGAGGGGTCATATCCAGGTGCTGGGCTATTAAAACCAACACGGCATCCACATGAAGGAGCCCAGGGCAGCGCCGGTGGCCGCCCCCGCCAGCAGCCCCAGAGCCATCTGGTCCCCAGAGACCCGGTAAGGATCCTCGCGCACGATGACGTGGGTCACCCCGGGAGCTGGAGAAGGCAAAAACTGGGGTGAGCTGAGGGGGTGACAAGGGGGGGACACACACCCACCATCCTCCTGGCACCCCCAGATGCCAACCAAGGGGTGACACACACACCCACCACCCTCCTGGCACCCCCAGATGCCAACCAAGGGGACACACACACACACACCATCCTCCTGGCACCCCCAGATGCCAACCAAGGGGTGACACACACACACACACCACCCTCCTGCCACCCCCTGATGCCAACCAAGGGGACACACACACACACACACCATCCTCCTGGCACCCCCAGATGCCAACCAAGGGGTGACACACACAC
>NW_010309174.1:2408-7435 GCF_000700745.2 Antrostomus carolinensis
TGACACACACACACACCCACCACCCTCCTGGCACCCCCAGATGCCAACCCAGGGGTGATGCTTCCCCTAAGGGGTGTCACCAGCCTGGGATGGAGAGGGGGGGACCCTTATTTTTGGCTGTCACCAGTGTCCCCTGTGTTGCTACAGGGGACAGCAAACAGCCCCCACCTCAACTGTGCCGCCGTGCACTGAGTTTGCCAGGTCTCAGCTCATCTCCTGGCACTGGGCATCGACCCCCCAACTCCAAAACCGTCACCTGGGGGGGTGGGGGAGGGGGGGTCTGTGTGTTGAGGGTGGAGCTGTGACCCCCCCACACCCCCACGCTGGACAAATGAAGCGTTGGATGAATTTTGGGGAGAAATGGGGTGAATTGGGGTGGGGATGGGGTCACCCACCTCCGTACTGGTGGCCGTAGTGGCCGGAGCTGATGTAGGCAGTCTGGTGGGAGTCCAGAGGAACTGTCTGGTAGTAATCGTCATCGTAGGGGTCGTAGACGTGCACCTGGGGGCGGCGGGAGCGCGGCCTGAGGCTGGCGGCCAGGCCGGGGCCGTGCCTCAGTTTCCCCATGTGTGATGGGGCTTGAATCGCTCCGGAAGGGAAGGGAGGGGACACAGAGTGTCCCAAATGTCAGGGGCACCCGAATCACCTACCTATGGCTCAGGGCACCTGTGTTCCCTGTCACCTTCACTTGGTCCCTGTCACATTAACTGTGTCCCTGTCACTTTAAATTCTGTCCCTGTCACTTTAACTGTGTCCCTGTCACCTTAACTCCTCCTGCATTCCCCTTGTGTCCTCCAGCACCTCAACTGTGTCCCCACAACCCCCCGTCACCTTAACTCTGCCCCTATTCCCCTTAACTTGGCCCCATCACATTAACTGTGTCCCCATCACCTTAACTCCGTCCCTATTCCTCTTCACTGTGTCCCTGTCACCTTAAATTCTGTCCCTGTCACATTAACTGTGTCCCCTGTCACCTTAACTCCTCCTGCATTCCCCTTGTGTCCTCCAGCACCTCAACTGTGTCCCCACAACCCACCCGCATTCCCCTTAACAGTGTCCCTGTCACCTTAAATTCTGTCCCCATCACCTTAACCCTGCCCCTATTCCCCTTACCCATGTCCCATCACCTTAACTGTGTCCCTGTCACTTTAACTCCTCCTGCATTCCCCTTGTGTCCCCCACCACCTCAACTGTGTCCCCATAACCCTGTGTCCCATCGCCTTAACTCTGTCCCTATTCCCGTTAACTGTGTTCTGTCACCTTAAATTCTGTCCCTGTCACCTTAACTGTGTCCTGTCACCTTAAATTCTGTCCCTGTCACCTTAACTGTGTCCCTGTCACCTTAACTCCTCCTGCATTCCCCTTGTGTCCCCCAGCACCTCCACTGTGTCCCCACAACCCTGTGTCCCCGTCACCTTAACTCTGCCCCTATTCCCCTTAACTTGGCCCCATCACATTAACTGTGTCCCCATCACCTTAACTCCGTCCCTATTCCTCTTCACTGTGTCCCTGTCACCTTAAATTCTGTCCCTGTCACATTAACTGTGTCCCTGTCACCTTAACTCCTCCTGCATTCCCCTTGTGTCCCCCACCACCTCAACTGTGTCCCCATAACCCTGTGTCCCATCGCCTTAACTTTGTCCCTATTCCCGTTAACTGTGTTCTGTCACCTTAAATTCTGTCCCTGTCACCTTAACTGTGTCCTGTCACCTTAACTTCACCTGTATTCCCCTTAACAGTGTCCCCCAGCACCTCAACTGTGTCCCCACAACCCTGTGTCCCATCGCCTTAACTCTGCCCCTATTCCCCTTAACTGTGTCCTGTCGCCTTAAATTCTGTCCCCATAATCTTAAATTCTTTCCCTGTCACCTTAACTGTGTCCCCTGTCACTTTAACTCTTCCCCTGAACTGTGTCCCTGTAACCCTATGTCCCCTGTCACCCTAACTCTGCCCCAAATTCCCCTTCACTCTGTCCCCTGTCACCATAACTGTATCTCCACCACCTTAACTCTGTCCCCATCACCATAACTCTGTCCCTGTCACCCCCAGGGTCACCCTCATCTGTCCTCATCCATCGGTGGCATCACAACCAGACTGTTCTCTCACTACCACTTCTCCTCCACCTTCATCCCCATCCAGCTCCAGGGGCTTTACCCGCTGTGCCCCGAGGCTGCTCGATGGGTGCAGGGTCTCGGGGGGTCACCCCAAGGTGGGGCTGGGGTTGGTGTAACCTCCACCCACCCCCTGCACAAAGCCTGGGCTGGAACAGCACCCATCTTTTTGGGGGTGAAGCCTCACCGGGGTGGCTTTAGCCTCCAGCACGGCCATCTTCCAGGCACTGTGAACAAAAGAGAGGGACCTGGTTTTGGGATGTGTTGGAGAGGGGTGGGAATTGTCCCCGTCCCTCCCCTGGTGACCTGGATGTGGCCACAGGGCCAGTGTTGATCTTTAATTCTCAATTAGCCAACACTGGGCTAATAGAATCATAGAATGGTTTGGGTTGGAAGGGACCTTAAAGATCATCCAGTTCCAACCCCCCTGCCAGCAGCAAGGACATAGGTGGGGATGGGATGGTGCTGGGAGGTACCTGATGCCATGGGGATGGGCACAGGGCTCAATGATCTCCCTGGTAATGACCCCAGCTAAAAGAAGGGCAGGTGGGAAAATGGCATCTAAATTGAGGGGAAAAACCAAGATAATGGATGAATTTCCATTCAACTGTGGTCAAGCTCAATGGATCAAGCTCAGCTTGGCCACAGCTGAACACTCCCCCCTATCTAAGAGCAGCTGAAGGTTTCTCACTTTTTATTTTTTTCTAAAAAAATCAGTTATTTTTCAAAGAATGTTTTAATTTTTTATAAAAATAAATTTCTTTTTTTTTTTTTTAATAGTAATAAATAGAACAGGGTTAAAAGTGGGTGTTTCCTCCTGCTGGGTATGGCCTTAAACCAATGAGGATTTCACTCTCACACTATTTCTTGCCAAATACTGATGAAAACCCTTTTCCAGTGAGATCCTCGGACAGGTTGAGAGGTGATTTCTCACCCAGGAGGGAAACTTGTTCCACAGGAGACCAACTGCTTAAAAATAGCAGCTTTTGGCTCTGAATTATTCAGCAGAAAACCCAAATCTCCACCTGCACCTATCGCCCTGCAACCAAATGTTTGAGAAAAACGTGGGTTCTGTGGGGCTTTAGCCACGGGTGGGACATGGTGGGAGCAGGATGGAGCTGTTGCGTGGCTGAGGCTCTTTCCAGGCTCCAATAATTCAGATTAAAAAGCCACTGAGGGGATTTTAGTGCCACCACAGCAGCATTTCAGCTTACACAGCGTCGTCCTCGCTCTCAGCGCACAGGGTCGTCTTGGAGCCGTCCCGCAGCACCAGGGTCAGCAGGCAGTCGCGGTTCTTCCCCTCGGGAGGCTGCACGTCTGGAAATGGAAGGGGCAGGATCCAACCTCAAGTGAAAGAGACACCCCAGAGACCTTCTCTGTCCACCCATGGACATTCTCAGGAGGAAGTCAGGCTCTAAATTACCCCTGGTGTGAGCAGCACCACGTGTACCACTAAGACAATCATTAAAAACTCTGGGGACACCGTGCTCTTAATTGGGGTTTAATTTCGGCTCCATGTCCACTTAATACCTCCCAGTACCTGAAGGGGCTACAAGAAAGCTGGGGAGGGACTTTTCCTAAGGGCAGTTAATGCCATAACAAGGGGAAATGGGTTTAAGCTGAAAGAGGGGAGGTTTAGATGAGATATTAGGAAGAAGTTCTTCACTGTGAGGGTGGTCAGCCACTGGAACAGGTTGCCCAAGGAAGTTGTGGCTGCTCCTCCCTGGAAGTGTTTGTGGCCAGGTTGGATGAGGCTTTGAGCAACGTGGTCTAGTGGAAGGTGTCCCTGCTGCTGGCAGGGGGGCTGGAACTGGATGAGCTTTAAGGTCCTTTCCAACCCAAACCATTTTGTGATTCTATGATTCTATGTTAGGATCAGGCTCTCAAAGGTTAAAAGCCAACACGAGCCTTTCTGCTCCTGGTGAGCAGAAACTTTCACTCCCCCACAGCAGAAAGAAAGTGGAAAGGCAGAAAATGGCCCCCCCCAAAAAAAAAATCTGATGGAGGTCATGAGGCCGAGCTGCTTTGAATTTGGAATTTGCTTTTGGAATTTGCCAGGTTGCAGCAAGCACCTAAATTTTGTAGAAATTTGAAACACTCGCTGCTGGAGTCAGATCATGAACTCAGGGAAGAACAAACTCTTAAATCCCCGAGGTTTGTGCATCTTCCCCAATTCTCAAAGCTCGATGGGACCCTCCAGTGAGGATAAACCTTTGGGTTTGTGATCCCACCATGGCATCCTGGCATCGTCGTCACCGCTCGCAGCCCAAGAAAGGCGCTTTGTGTGGCAGCCGTGGGCTGAGCCGAGCTGCTGCTTTGTTCTCCTTGTTTGTGCGAGACGGCGAGGGATGAGTCAGGGCTGTGGGATCGTGTTTTGAACAAGCACAAACCAGGAGGAGAGTGTCTCCTTCCTTCTTTCCTTCCTTCCTTCCTTCCCCGTGGAAAAGCTGAGGAAGAGAAAAATGCAATGGAAATCTCATGGGGGGATGGCCTGGCGCTGGCTGGGAGCTAAAAAGGGGTGAATGAGGCAGCCTGGATGATTTTTGGGGTATCTTAGATGTGCAGAGCAGCATTGAAAAGCTATGTGGAGAGCACTGCATGGGATGGGCTTGGGGGAGATGGGGCCTGGGGGACATGGGGCTTGGGGACATGGGGCTTTGCTCACCTCTGCACTCACGGCCGGTCCTGACGTCCCGGCAGCTGTATTTGACGTGGATCCGGCCGTCCATGTCGCGCTGCGTCGCGTCGTGGTAGTAAACCAAGCTGCCATCCAGGTAGAGGACAAACCAGTTTCTCTTCCAGCGGCGCAGGATGGAGCCTGATGGGATGGAGAGGAGGTGAAGGATCACAGTGAGCTCGGTGGGATATGGCCAGCACACTCATGAGACCCAATGATTGTCCCTTAAATTTGCAGCC
>NW_010309174.1:7620-7839 GCF_000700745.2 Antrostomus carolinensis
CTGTTTTCGTGGCAGAAGGCCCCGCTCTCCTCTTACGTAAATCCGTGAGCGGCTGAGCCGAGATTTCCTCGCTGCTGTGGATTAACCACCCGGGGTTGGGGCTGGTTCCCCTCCCTGTGCTTCCTCCCAACATCCCATAACCAAAACCTCTCCAGGATTTTGGGGTTTTTTTTAGGGGTTGGGGCTCCCAATTTGGAAAGCTCAAGGGTTGCACTTACT
>NW_010309174.1:7914-8528 GCF_000700745.2 Antrostomus carolinensis
GAAAAATTATGGGATTAAAATAGCAGCTCCCACCTCGCCTGCAGGTTTTTCCCCAGCTCTTCACCTCCCCGCAGCTCCAGGAGTGAAGTGAGATGGGGTTTCACCCTCGTTGGTCCTTTTTTTTAGGGGGATGGATGAGCCAAAGGGATGGGTTAATCGGGTAATCGGGGTTAGACAGACGTGGGATTTCGTCATGGTGAAGGCAGGGAGGAGGAACCCCAACCACCTTTCCTTCTGCCTTTAATCTCATTGGGATTTAGGGATTATCATCCCATGGAGGTAAATGGAGAAATCTGGGCCGTGGATGAAAACAGACAGTAACTCCCCACGGCCCCAGTAACTTTCCACGGCAAACGACAGCCACGCTTGTTTGTTTTCCCTGCCTGGATGGAAATTAGTCTTTAATAAGGCCGTGAAGTCATCTCTCCCCAGGTCCCCGAGCACAGCCAACACCCCAGGGCCAGGCAGGAGCTGTTCCCTGGTCACACTCCCCCCCAACCATCCACCCATCAACCCCAGTGCCCCAATAATGGGGGCTCAGCACGCCAGGATGGCCCAGCTGGGTTCTCTCCCAGTTTGGGGGTACGCTGAGGCACAGATCCCCACCCAGCACC
>NW_010309175.1:0-3764 GCF_000700745.2 Antrostomus carolinensis
GAGCGAACACCCCGATGGGGCCAGCACTAACTAGCAGAGGGCAATGCCAATATGTATTTTACAGCTGCTTAAAAGGATGGAGGATTTCTTGCTCCCAAATGCAGTGGGTGAACGGTGACAAAAGGATGGCTGCTGAGACATGACCTGACCCACACCTGCAAAGCTATTTTCTCAACCCAAGTCTTGTTTTCCCCACTCCCTATGGCCGCGACCGTGCAGCGAAGCCCAGCTCTCAGCAAAGGCAGCTGCCTCCATCCTCTTCCCCTTTCACCCTGGCAGGGTGAACTTATCAAGGTGTACACATGATGGTGCCTTTGTGCAGCTGTCTGTCCTAAACGTTAGCTGTTTTGTTATGATCCTGGTAAGAAAAGCGCTCAGACTCTGCAAAGTATCACTTAAGGCTGGATGAGGCTTTGAGCAACCTGGTCTAGTGGAAGGTGTCCCTGCTGATGGCAGGGGGGTTGGAACTAGATGATCTTTAAGGTCCCTTCCAACGCAAACCATTCTATGATTCTATGAAGATGCTATTTATTAGGCATAATAGTATAAAGAGAGAACAGTATAAATAACCAAACATCCCTGTAGGTGTTGGGAACCCCAAGCTGTGCAGCAGCAAACCGGTCTCCCATCAGAGCACAGCATGGCATGCACACCCCATCCATAGAAATTTTTACCCCATTTTGGTCATTCAAGCTATTCTCAGATTTTCTTACAAGAAAACCACTCTGTTCATTTCCCTATCCAGACAGTCTGTTCACATGAGAACTTCTTGCTGCACTGTCAGATAAACACAAGGCCAAGCAGATAGTGGCATTGTGGTGCGGACTGGGAGCTGCCTGAGGGATCCTCTACTGCAATGATCCTGGCTGCGTCTGTCCTGTACCGAAGGAGCTGTGCAGCAGGGCACAGCCCTGGAGCCAGCCAGTATGTGTGGATCACTGACTCTTCCCGTCAGGATCACCACAGGTGCTATATCCCCTCTCCTTGGTCTCTGGAGCACTAGTCATCATGTTGGTGCTTGGGTTGACCCTGCAGCTTCAGATATAGATAGTTGAAAAATAAGCCTAGGAAAAAACAAAGCATTTAACTTTTTTTTTTTTTACTTTTTTATTTTTTATTTTTTTTTTCACAACAAAGAGCATTATGTTCCCCTGGTACACTGGTCCCAGTTTTTAAATAGCTGGTTTCCCTTCTGACAAAGCAGAAGTGCTATCAGTCTGAAAGATACTCCATTTTTATCTCACATTTCTGCCAATAATTGTATATATACCTATATTTATTTCTGTCTCTCTATTCATGAAAGGCGAGAAAGCAATTCTGGCATGAATATACTTGTTCACATGCCAAATCCCCATTTGCTTGAATAAAATTCCCTGTCCAGACATCTGTCTACGCATCCATCCAACTACTCATCCATCCACACAAGCAGAAAACCCCATAAAATGTTGCAGAAAAACAACCAAGAAGGGGTACAGTTGCAACTGTAATAAACTGTAGGTAATAGAGTGCCCTATTTTTAGGGGTTTTTTGACAACCCATCCCTCTCTGATTTATGTTGTACTGCCAGTATATTTATAATGGGAAAACTATATGAAGAAAACACATAGTTGTTGGCTGAGTAGTTTTTAAAAACTCTGTTTTAGTGCAGTTTTTTTCCTTCTGAAATATTAGGAAACAGTTGGAAAAAATAACTTGGAGAGAAATTCTGCTGAAATTTTTCATCTACTGTGTTTTTTCAAGCAGGTGTATTAAGTTCCAGGAAAAGAGTTCTACTTTTAAACAGAAGTCATGCAGGTAAGAAACATAGATGAATTTTTGATCATGGATGAAAGAGTAATCTTTTCACGGCTCTTACAACTCAGTGGCTATAACCAAAAGTGGCTGAACTTCCCCCAGTGCACTACTGGACCATCTTGGAGAGCCCAGGGTTTGGAAGGGAGTTGTCTCTGTCCATCAGTCTTCCATTGGTGCTGAAATTTGTTGAGTTTTCACACATTGTTACTGAATTTTTATCCTAGCTCAAGCTTGTAACAATGAAGGAAAAGAAACTGTGGGCAAAGTGAGAGAAAAGAGTATCCTGATGACAAAACGCATTGCTCAGAGTTCCTTGGGATGTATGTCATTAGGATTAACATGACATTAGCAATGTTGGAGGGAAGACCTCTGCAGTAATGTTCAGGTGGATTATCCAGTTAAATCTTCCAGCTGCAACTTCTGTGATCCTTCAGTAGTCAGAAATAGTTGCAGGAGAGATTGCACAAAATTAAGTTTGAGTCTGGTAAATTAGTATATCTGAGGAGAAACACTTACATAAGTCTCTACACATTTTCTCCTTCATGTGATTTTGGCATCACAGGCCAGTAGATCTTATTGTGAGGATATTAATGATATGTTTTTTCTTTCCACTTGACCTACATTTCCTTTTGCTTGACTGGTTGCAAGTTTATAATAAAATATGGGATACCGCAAGAATGCTGAACACTGACAAATAAATGTTGTTGTTATAAAATTGTCCATTTTTGCAACATCCTTCACCTTCTGCCCTGCATCCCTGCATGCCTCATCATTTCTGAGCCTCACCTCCCCCAAGAGAATGATCAAAAAATAACGGCAATACACACCCTGTCCCACACCAGGCCTTTGCCCCTTAGCTCCTCCTTGTGCTTGGTGGGGTTTGCTCAGCCACCTCCCTGCTCTTCCAGCAGCTCTCCAGCTCTTTCACCCAGTTCTGAAAACCCCTTTCCCTTTGGGTGGTCTCTGCTTCTCCCTTGAGTCTAGCAGGACTGGGAGGAAGGGTATGATGAACAGCAAGTGAGGGAGCTTCCTGGTGGGAATTGCCTCCTTCATTAGCTCTTCTGAAGCCTCTGCCAGGAGGGGTCTTGGCTAGGCCAAGCACAGAATTGTTTGAGGGCATAAAACTCCATAGGAGGAATCTTACACTTTGTTTAGTCCACAGGCACCAACCCTGACAAAACCAGCACAGTCCGTGCCACAATACAATTCTGAACTTGTGCTGCTCCCTTATCCTAACAGTGACCCAGCACGTTTTCCATTATTTATTCCTGATAAACCAAAGCCATTGAGTTATTGGTACCTCTATTATAAGGAAGTGCTGACATTCCCCCACGGCTCTGATACTGTCATTAATTTAGAGGTCGCTTCATGTGCTGTGTGGCAGCTGTGAGCATTGCTTCTGCCAGTCCCCAAGGGCTGTGCCCTGCCCTGGGCTACTCTGGCTTGGGTCTTCTCATTCCTTGAGGGAGGATGTCCCGATCCGATGTCGGGATCATTTAAATAACCTGATCTGATATCAGGGAAGGTTTCAATATGATCCCAAGAGCGAGATTAAGACACAAACGAGGTCACATGCCGTACTCCCAGAACACTTTTTATTACAAAAAGAAGAGTAACGAAGAGGATAGCGATAGGACAGGATGGAACGAAAGATGGGAAATCAAGCAAGGAGTCGGGATAGGGCAGCAAGAACAGTCACCACCACGGGTCCAGCAGAGAGGCGACGGTGAGGGGTGGGCGAAGAGGTCTCAGTTGCTTGTTCCAGCGGTGATGCGGCATGGCACGGTCAGGCAGTCGTCATTAGCCATAGAGAAACACCTCTGTGAATCCATGCTTCTGAGGGGAAGGACTGTCTTGAAAAGAAGGCGGAGAGAACCTGGAGGAGAGGCCATTGACCTGAACAAAAGAGACCATTGGCCTAAACAAAGAGAGAGATTGGTTGCAAGGAGCAGGAGAGGAGGACAGAGAAC
>NW_010309176.1:0-2030 GCF_000700745.2 Antrostomus carolinensis
GGTCAGGGGGTTTGGGGCAGCAGCACGGCCCTGGAGCAGCTGTTGGGACATAAATACCAGCCAGATGATTCAGCAGCGTCTCTGCCTGTTCCCAGAGCAGGGAGCAGCCATGCAAGCAGCTGTTTACCAGCTCATGAGTTGCCAGGCAGCTGGTGCTGGGTACTGAGCCACCCAGCAGTGGCATCTTCTCCTGATCAGCCAGTTGTGAAGAGAGGGGCTAGGGCAGGGGGGCAAGACACCCCAGGGCAGGGCAGGGCTGTGCTCAGCATGGCGGGGTTTGGCGCAGGCCTGAGCTCCAGGCCCTGGGGATGGCATGTGCTGGCTCTGGTGAACAGGGAAACCAGGCTGGAGCGTGAGCTTTGTGCAAACATCTGCAGCTGGAGACGTTCTCTGCAAAGTCCCATTTCTGCCTCAGGGTACGCAGTGGCCTCGAGCCCTCGCTGTGAGCGCCTCAGCAACGGCGATTTGTGCGCAAGGTGCCGGCCCTGTGCTGACGCCGGCAAAGAGAAAATCCCTTCCCTTGCCGAGTGCAAACACAGCCCCTTGGCAAAGGGGCACAGAGGTGCTGGAGGTCCTGGCCTGATGCTCCTGGAGGCACTGGGATGCTGTGGTTACTGGTTACTGCAGAAGCCTGGAGAGGAGCCTCCCTGCCGGCACGTGCTGCTGGGGACAGGATCTGTGGCAGGGGGGGGACCAGCCTGGCATGGAGGTACCAGTCCCCAGGGGAGCCCAGAGCATTATAGCCAAGTTTTCCCCAAAGCCACTCTGAACCCAGTCCCCCTTCACCATCCCACCTTCAGCCTGTGCTGGCAGAGGTGAAGGGATCGGAAACCCAGTGGCACCCCGGTGTGAGGGAAATGGGGCAGGGGAGTGGGAAGGAGTGTGGGGCTCAGCTCTTACAAGCCAGCAGAGACTCCACACAGCAGCAGTGGGGCCGGGCTCCTGCTGTGCCCCTCTCTGCCCTGCTTTTGGTGGGTCAGCTGCAAAAAATCATCCTGAGGATTGTCCCCGAGACAGGCGTGTGCAGGTGGTTCTTCCTCCACCTCCTCTGTACCACCCTGAGCCCCCATGAGAATGGACTGGGCAGAGGGATGATGCTTCCAGTGCTGCACTGGGCCACAAATGCGTTTCCTTCACCATCCCCATCCCCATGGGCTGACAGGACCTATTTGGCATCAGATGCGGGGTGGTAAGGAGGCTGGGTGAAAGCAGAGTGCTGGCGATTCGGAAGAAAACATACACTCCCACACAAATAGAAAGTTTAGTGGTGGGAAGGTTTTATGTTGGTTTTCCTGCCTGTGAGCAAGAAAGAGGGCAGGGGGAAATGGAAAAGGGGGGAAAGGGGGTGTGTGCAGGGCTGGGGGTGTTATTGCATCGCACCAGGGCTGTGCGGGGCTTTTCCTGCCACCCCAGCTGCTTTCCCTCCAGGTGCCCTGAGCCATAGCTGTGTTGCTATTTAGTTAAATATTAAGAGGTCAACTAATAGAGAACCAGAAACCTAATTGCACACTGCCCTCCATGGCACGGTGGTTTTCGGCAAAAGCAAACACGGCTCCTCGTGTTATGGGATGGTTACGCTGCTCAAAGCGACGGCCAGAATCCAGCTGGGCGCTGAGTGTCGGCGCTCTGGGTGCCACACAGGTTGGAGATGCCACCATCGCTGCAGGGTAAATGTCAGCAGCCCCCAGCTCTATGGTGCCCATGCACCAGGCCTGGGGGGGCTGCAGCTGAGCTCAGCCCACGGGTTCCAAGAACCTCTGGGTGCTCCTCTGTGTCCCTGAGTAATGGGAGGCCCCGCTTTTGTCCAGAGCTGGGGCTGCCTGTGCTCCCCATGGCAGGGCGCACACAGGACGGGGTCAGACAGCCCTGCGGCCCTACAAGGTGCTCATGTCCCATCTGGAAGGGGCTGCGTGTGTGCACATGTATGTATGTGTGTGTGTGTACATACAAGCACATATGTGTGCACACGTGTGTGTGTGTCAGCAGGAGTAATGCAGCCCTGTGCTTTTGTGTGCATACACACGCTTGTA
>NW_010309177.1:0-17500 GCF_000700745.2 Antrostomus carolinensis
TTTGCTCTTCCTTCCACCCCCGCCGTTGGCTTCTTGCTCCATTTCTAACTTGTTCGGAGCCTCTTAGGGAGTGTGTTAGAGAGACAGGGAGAGGGAGGTGAGTCAGAGTGTCTGGCTGGGTTGTGTAAAACCTGCAGTGAAAGCTACCCCACCCCCGCTAGGCAGTGGTGTTTGGGCTTTCCTTTGTGTTAGTGCTTCTTTTGAGGAATTCTGTGCGTCTTCCAAAACTAAAAAGTATCAGGGAAGTGGTCTACTCTTGGGTTTTTGTTTGGGGGGGTTTTTTTTTGTCTTTTTGTTTGTTTGTTTTTGTAAGAATAGGGCAGTGTGTTGTGTGTGTTGTCACTTGAATTGTTCTACTTGAAGATATTTTTAGCTTAATGATGATGATGATGCTTGTTGCATTTGAACAGATATCTGGAAACATGGCTACTGAACATGTTAATGGGAATGGTACTGAAGAGCCTATGGATACTTCTGCTGCAGTTACCCATTCTGAGCATTTCCAGACATTGCTTGATGCTGGTTTACCACAGAAAGTTGCTGAAAAACTAGATGAAATTTACGTTGCAGGTAAGACGTAAAACTTGCAAAACCACACTTACAATATCTTATTGGATTCTGCTGTCTTTGGGCTAAAATAGCAACTTTTTGTGGTTTCCAAAAGTATGGGAACTGCAGTCTTAACCAGAATTTCTGGATGTTTTCCATTCAGTACTTTAATTAGTTGTAGTATTTTTCAGAGAAAAGTCTTGGGCCACGCCACTTGGGATGAGGGTTGGGAAGGAGGAAAAGTATGCAGGTGACCATAGCAGCAGCTGGAATAGGCAACAGAGGATTTTTAGGAGGAGTAAGTGATGTGGTCTTTTTACAGTAGCTGTAGGTAGCTGTAAGTAACGGAAACCTTGGTATTCATCTTCTCATCTGATACTTCATGACATAGTATTTGGGCTTATGGATGCAAAGGTTATTGTATTGGTTCTCTCAGACATGGCAATAACTAGCATTTTTTAAGCTTGATTTTTGGATTGTGGTGGTCACTTTTAGTGCTACAGTTTATTTGGTTTTATAGTCTTCTCAAAATGTACCAAGGTACTATTGCTAAGTCAGCTAAGTCAGGTTTTGATAGATGCTTCTGAATTCAGCTTCAGGATATTGAAAAGAAACTTGGCCCATGTAACATCTGGTCTTCACAGAAGTCAAACAAATACATAAATGCAGTAACTGTTACTCTGAATATTAACTTTTTGGACACTTTTTGATGGAAAAAAAGGTTAAATACATGTAAATATTTACCTTTAAGAGGACTAAGTGATTTCTTAGATATAGTAACTTACGTTGTCAGTGATTGATTTAGCGGTCACTGAAATGTGTTAGACGTGTGAAATGTGGTTCAACAAAGATTGCTACCCAAATCTCATTAGTGATTTTTTTCTTTTCTCTAGGACTAGTTGCACATAGTGATCTAGATGAACGAGCTATTGAAGCTTTAAAGGAATTTAATGAAGAAGGTGCATTGGCAGTGCTTCAGCAGTTTAAAGACAGTGATCTCTCACATGTTCAGGTAATGCTAAGCAATTTAAAATATAATTGTTGAGGGATAAACTGCTAGTTGACTGGCAAGAGGTTTGCTTAAGTCTCTTCGATGATCCATATGTGATATGTAAAATGGGCGCTATATTAGTTCACCGTAAAATTAGATTCTGGCTTGTCATGTTTGCAGAACTGAAGATTAAAATATCTTTTGCAGAACAAAAGTGCCTTTTTATGTGGAGTCATGAAGACATACAGGCAGAGGGAAAAACAGGGGACCAAGGTGGCAGATTCTAGCAAAGGACCAGATGAGGCAAAAATTAAGGTATGTGCCTAAAAGATAAAAGTTATGCAGTTTATCCGTGGTTTTTCAAAACTGTTGTGACAGATACCTTGTGACAAAAGTTGATTATTTTGGAACTGTGCTTTTCTAAAAAAGGCTGATTTAGATTATTTGTCATTATTTGAAAGCTGTCACTTGCATTTTTATCTTATGCTTCATCTTCAAGAGGAAATTATGCTTCATCTTCAAGAGGAAACTTAATGTATGGTTAATTACTGGAACTGAATGTATATAAAATTGAAAAATATTTGACAGTTTGCTTTATGTCTAGTTGAGACAGTTCTACTATTTCACAGTTAAAAGTTTTCAGGAACTTAACAGCATAGATTTTTTTTTTTTCTTCAGTTCAGCTTTAAAGCAACTCCACAATAGGGAGGAGATACGATGTGTCTGAAAAGACAGATTGCAGTGGCTTTAGGATTTAGCCAACTTCTTATGACATAATCACTGTTTTCATAAACTGTACCCCAAACTGTCTTAGTAATGGACGTGTTATTTCTTGGACCGAGTCTTCTGCTAGCAAGGTACTCCTGTCTCGAGAGTTAGACATACTATGATTTATTTTAAAATTCCATGATGAGCAGCTTTACCAGGGTTTAAGGAAAGGAAAACCACCTAAGCATGCTTAGTTGATGTCTTAAAAAAAGAGAGAATCTTTCATCTTTAACTTTTCATGTATAAACTACAAAATGAATGTGCTAATATATTAAAAATGACTATGTAGCTTGCAAAACTAGAAAATCTTTTTCCTCCTGACTTTGAGGCTGGGATACCATTAATTACAAATTTTAAAGAAAGAGTTTTGTCACTGCCTCATAAAACAACAACGATACGAAGACGTAGTTTAACTAACTTAAAGTAGCATAGCTTTTACTGCTGTTGTCTGTAACATTTAAAATAACTTTCTAATTTTCCAGTTGTGAAATGATTCTCTCCTGGTTATAATTAGGCTTGTTTAATATGCTGTTTCTTTGTGTGTAGAGTGATTTGTCTTTTTACAAAATTATTAAGAAGGACTAATTTCAGTGGAGTTTCTCATTATATATTTGCATACTGAATTTCATCTAGCATTTAAAAGTGGTAGTATATCTATAACTGCAGTGATTGTAGTGAGGATCAGTTGTGCTGGGATGCTGTTGCGTGCCCACAAGGAAATTGAGGCACGTGGGGGGAGGATAGGAGAAAGGAGGTAGTACTGCCACCTCGGTGGTGGGATACCTGCAGCAGTCAGTACAGTGTTCCAGGGGTGTAAGCACTTAAACATGTGTTCTCTAACTTCACACTTATGAGTAATCTCATTAAGTGAAGGGAACTCCTGTGCGTAAATGTTTGCAGGATTGGACATGCCAAAGCAAGAAGTAGCTCAGACTGAGATCTTTCTCATTAAAGGGAACCTCACTATTCTATTATTTGGCCTCTTTTTTTTTTTTTTTTTTCCATGTGTGAGAATGAAGGAATTGGGGAAACTCTATGTGGATCTCTAGTTTTCTAGCAGTGTTTCTTACTTGACAGCTCTAATAATTGTTTTGCAAGTTTCTTGTTGAAGTACTAGCAGTAGGCTTGTTCGCCTGTGGGACTTTTAAAGCAGTACAGTTTAAGAGGAATTATAAGCAAGTCTGTTTGTGAATGAAGTGCACCTAAACTAGCTCAATTTGTATACCATTTTAAAATTTTAAGTTTCTTCCTTGAAGGCACTCTTGGAGAGAACTGGTTACACTCTTGATGTGACTACTGGACAGAGAAAGTATGGTGGACCTCCTCCAGAGTCTGTATATTCAGGTCAACAACCTTCTGTTGGTACAGAGGTAAGGAGATGTTTATGTAGATGTATTTTTACTCATTGGAAGTATTTTTTTATAAACAACGCTCTGTATGTCTGTTGTAGATATTTGTGGGCAAGATTCCAAGAGACTTGTTTGAAGATGAGCTTGTTCCATTATTTGAGAAAGCTGGCCCTATATGGGATCTCCGCTTAATGATGGATCCACTAACTGGTCTAAATAGAGGATATGCTTTTGTCACTTTTTGTACTAAAGAGGCAGCTCAGGAAGCTGTTAAACTGGTAAGTTTTCTTACTTGCATTTTTGTTTTTTTTTTTTAAAGACACTCTCTGTCTTATAAGCAGTTGTCCTGATCCTAATGCTTCAGATGAAACTGTGATTGTTAGATCATTTCATAAATCTCCACTAGGTGTTTTTTAAATATGTCCACATTGCATATAAATTTTAGCTGACTGTGTTAGGTACAGGGAAAAAAAAAAACAAAGCCAGTGGACTGCTTTTTGGTCCAGCTAGATGAGCCTTTATTATTAACAAATGTTGTATTAGCAGTAGTGACTTGGGAGGTGTTTGCATCTGGAGGAGTTGTGGAGAGAAGCTGTGCGTGGGGTGCTGTGGGAGGAGGGAGTGTCTGTGATTTCGGATTTGCTCGTGCACCAGCAGAGGGCCCCATGCTGGGAAAAGGCTTCTGACATCACAGCATTTCATAGGCTGCATCAGGTGGGAAATAATCACTCTGGAGTGTTAAGGACTGTTCTGTTTGCTGCAACTGACTGGAAAAGGTCATAGATCCTGACAGGTTAAAAAACATTTTCTCTGTTTTACACAGAAGTGTGAAATAGTTTGGTGTAAGGAATAGGCTACTCTTAACAAGCTTTCCAGGATTTATGGGTGAAGTATCCATCAGGAAAAAAGAGGGGGGAAAGAACACATCACCCTGATCCTTGCACTGCTCCTTTGTTTTCCTAGTTAAGTTGAATTTGCTTTTTTTTTTTTTTAGCTAGTTACTGCTACTTTGATATGGCCAAGATCAGTGTGCAGGTATGTCCCTCAGGGGTGCTAACCGTGCTCTTCCTGAGGTGTACTGATAGGGTATTCATCTAGTAGGGTTAAAGTCTCTGTTATGTAATCAGGTACATCTTCAACCATTAATGTACTCTATTGACATATTAATACTGTAAGTCAGCTGGTGGAGACAAATCAAGCTGAAGATGGACATGGGTTTTGAAAAGGTATAGAAATGTCTACAACAGTGGAAGTACAAAAATATCTGGTATATGCTGTTTAGCTTTTTAAATAAGAATGCTTGGTGTTCCTGTGCACAATCCATATATACTGAGGATAACTGTGTACACTGCTTTGTACTTTCATTGTCAACCTAGCTATTTATATCGAGTGTGAACTCTTTAAGTTATGCACATGACTTAGTAAAAACAGTGACTCAGATCAGATACGTTCTCAGAAGCACCTAGTAAATGAACAAAAAGGAATTTTTCTTCACTTAGCTGGTTTTTGCTTAAAGGCAGCATGATCTAGAAAGTCATTCAGGTGTTTCCATAAGATGTTAGATCTTAGCCTCAGTCTTCCACTAAATGACATAAGGGAAGGAGATACTTGGTATCTCTTTATATCTGATCTTTGATATGCAGGGGAAAAAAACTCCATTGTATTCTGTTTTTTCAGTTAAGTAGCCACTGAGTGTAATAGTAGAAAGGTGTTGTGGTTGATGGGTCAGTTTGTCAGCCTTCACGCTAACCTCTTGAGGGCAGGGTTAGTTTTAAATTGGATCCTGTGGCATTTGTCAGCTTTTGAATGGTTCCAGCCCTAACTGGCTGGCTAGTTTTAGTGTATAAGTTTCCCAAGTCGTCTAGGAGTGATTTGCAGGGGTACTATCAAAATATGGCTGTGGAGCTTAGTTGAAAATCATAGGTCTACCATTTGTATTAGTTACACATGCATGGGAGAGACTGCTTGAAAGGCCTCTTAGAAATGCTGAACCCTTTGTCATAGCCATTTTAATATCCCTAGTATTTTAATAGGTGATGTTATTTTTTGATGCTACCAGTAATCTTCTGATGTATATACAACCCAGCTTTCTGGACTCCCTTGGACAGGGGTTCTTCTGTTATATTATTTCCCATCTTCTTCCCAGAGCTTTCATTTTTTTCCATTCAGGACTCTGAAGTATAGCAAAAATGAGAATTAGAATCTCTGTATTGCTTGTAGGCTTCGGGGTAATAAGAGACAGCTATGAGGTTTTGTCAGTACCTACATTGCAGCAGAGAATAAACTGACCTGTCTTCAGGCTCCTGCAGTTGGTGTAACATATTTTGTGTACAATTCATATTTGTATGGCTCTTGTATAATCCACAGTCTTGATAGCAAGTTAATGTGAAATGGAACTAAAATTTTTGGATAAACTTTAAGTTCAGTTATCCTCTTCATTAACAAGGAGAAATCTTTTAAATTACGAGGTCGAAGCCTTGATTTTGTTGATGCATATGCGTTTTTAAGACACTTAAGAAAGGGGAGAATTCCCTGAATTGTGTTTGGAATGCTTTTGGGGCTTTGCTTGAGACAAAAATGGAGTGATGCTATGGCCGGATACTGAGAAGGCTTACAGGTTTGAACAGTAGTTAATTTTATGTCCAGTATTTAATCCAATGTGGTTAACTCTCGCTGGTTAAGTAGAAATGGCATATCAAATGTTCATAAAAGAAAGCACTGACTATCAGAAGTCTGATTTTTTAATTTCTTTTTTTAACCCCAGGCATTTTTTTCACTATTAACATGTTTGTGTTTACCTTCTGTTTTATACTGTTTGTTAGACTTAAAACTACTAGTGTGTTCTTTTGCATGTGTTGAATTTTCCTTCCTATTTTATATGAAGTTGTTAGATTTCAGTTTTGCAAAACATTTCTGAGTGATTAAGGTTACCGTGCACATGTACAGGATAAATACTTGTGAGGTGAAGCTTGTAGGAAAACATACTGAAAACTATAGTAGTATACAGTGTGTTTTTAAATAGAGCAGGTGTAAGCTTGATCAAAGCGCAGGTACAGGTGAACTATGCAAATATGCCCCTGAAAGCAGTTTGCCAGCTGTGCATAGCAGTACAACTTGTCATTTGCTGTTGGAAATAAACTAAAATCACTGGTGATAGTTTAAGTGGATAAAATGACAAGACACAGACCTAAGCATCTTTAGATCTGTTTGTGAGCAGGTTCTTAAAGAAGTTGTCAAAAAAAAAAAAATCTATTATAGTGTCTAGGGGTAGTGATACCTCTGTTACTAACTTTGGGCATTGATTCAGTGGTGACAGGAGGGGGAAGCAGTATGCTGACATAGCTAATTTGGTAGCCTGACTGTGTTGGCATTTTGCCCAGATCATGATTTGGGGCCTCTGCATGTCTAATCTAAGTTTACAGATAGCACGCAAACTGTTTACCTAAAAAACACCAACTTTATATTCAAGAGCACCTAATTCAGGACCGTTTTCTCTGTGTTAAGAGAAACGTACAATGAAAAGTAGTAGTGAATGTATTGCAGTATGAAAAAACTACTAGAAGCTACTGTCAGTGTGTAATTGCAATATGGTAGAATGTTTTAAAATTTTTATGTTATGAAATACTGTTTTATTGCTGTGAGTTGTACGAGAGGCTCTTTTTGGATTAAACGTGTAGCCAGACTTTGGTCTTAGACTTTAACAGAAACAATGGGATAGTATCTTCTATTATCCATATAGAATAGAATAGTTCAGTTGGAAGGGACCTGCAGTGACCGTCTAGTCCAACTGCCTGACCACTTCAGGGCTGACCAAAAATTAAAGCATGTTGTTACTGGCATTGTCCAAATGCCTCTTAAGTGCTGACAGGCTTGGAGCATCGACCACCTCTCTTGGAAGCCTGCTCCAGTGTTTGACTGCCCCCTCAGTAAATAAATGCTTCCTAATGTAAAGAAATGTTTCCTAAAGTACACTTCAGTGAATGAAGGATCAGTTTGTGTCTTGTTTCCAGACTAATAAACTGTCAGAAGGTGCGTTGTTTGGTTTTTTGTTGGGTTTTTTTTGAGCTAGTGTAGTCTGTCCCTTCATTAATGTGAGTCTGTTTATTAGTGATTATAATCATACATATATAGTCTTCCTATGCAGCTGTCTTGTACTTTAAAATCAACTGTTCCTCTTGACACATGGGCAATAGATACAGAGATAGAGGTCTTTTGCTGTATCCTACTATGCTTTGAGACATAATTAGTTGGGAAAATGCCACTCCAAATCCATCTCACATGTACAGTTCTCCTTTTAGCTAGCTTTTGGTGCAGTTGACTAGCTTTGAAAATTTTCAGTGATGTAGTTTTGTTTACATGAGATAAATATAAATAAATATAATCACCTTGATTTTAATGCACAAAGCAAGAAGGGGTGTGGGAGAACTTGCTTATGCAGGAAGGTTTACCACCAAACACAGAGTAACTCATGGATTAAATAGCTAGATTAATTTTTAAAAAGCTATCCTGCTATTTGTCAATAAGATGTTGACCACAAAATACATTTTGCTAGCTAAAGAACTGTCTGTTGCAGGGCTTCCAGTTGGAAAGAGGTTGATGTACCACTGGTTGACCTCCCTGCTGCTTATTTGGATGATGCATGTCTGTGTCTGCATCTCAGTGAAAGGCATTTTTTGTCAACAGATGTCTACAGTAATACTTCCCCCCCCTTTAAACTGCTGACTTGTTCAGAGTGTCTTCTAAACAGTCTGTTACAGGAGAAATATTTGAACAGAAGTCTTGGGATTTCAAGTCAGTAGAAGGTTGTTCTTGGTGTTTACTATCTTCACATATGTAATATATGTGCTTTGTAAAGTATTTGCCAATTGCTCCTCCACATTGTGTGGAGAAGACCTGATTGTGACTCTCTGTTTTGTTAACTATGGAACTTTAGAATGGAATCTGACTTTCAATTGTAACTCCTCTTGTATTATACACAATTCAAGAATTCATAGATAAAATCTACAGAGGAACTTGCATTTTTTTCTGCACTGTTGTGAAGGGAAAAACCTTGACCTTGATGACTTGGACATAAGATTTACCTTTCATGGTTCTTTGTACTAAATATTTCAGAAAGAGGCTTGAACAAGAAGGGAAGAAAAATTGTTGGCTGAAATTGTGGAGATATATTGGAGAACATGGATATACTTCAGAACAGTTTAATATGCATCATAAGAATGTGTTAAGCTCCAAATAATTTAATATATTAGTAAATGCTATGTTTGCAAAAGTAAAATATTTAGTATGCTGCTGTTGGAGGGGAGTGAAAATTATCTGTAACTGATGGCTGCTCTAATTATTTTTCTTTCAGTACAACAACCACGAGATACGTTCTGGAAAACACATTGGTGTTTGCATCTCTGTTGCCAATAATAGGCTTTTTGTTGGTTCTATTCCTAAGAGTAAAACCAAGGAGCAAATTGTTGAAGAATTTGGCAAAGTAACAGGTAAGTCAATAATTGTGTTTTGTAGAGCTGAAGAGACATCAAACATGATCTGTTATTAATTCCCCTCACCATCTTTTGGCTTACGGTTGAATGATGATGAATCCAAACGAAGACCACTCAGCATTTGTCCTGACTTTTAGGTGTTGCTTTTTGGTTTTGTTTCCTTTTTTTTTTTTTTTTTAACTATTGTACTGAGGGCTGAAATATTTGTGATTAGACTAGATGTGTGGTTCCAAGTTTTACCTGAGAATAAGCATGTAAAGTTTAAAAAAGCCACTCAAAGAAATAGGTGGTTTAATTATTTCAATACTAATGGATGTTTTAAAACTTTAGGGCAAAACTGAAGTAGGTTGGAGAACGTAACTGGTTCTGTGCTTCAGAATTCTTAGTGATTTGATAAGGATCTCTTTTTGATGTAGACATATAAACTGGCAAAGGTAACATTTGATGGCTTTCTCTGTTACTGAATGATATACTTCAGGTTCCTTGGAGCAACACTGAAACTTTCTAGGTGTCTTAAAATCATTCAAGTTTGATCTCTTGTTGTTTAGACATACATGGAAAACACACGCTGATAAGTGGTGTGATGTAGGGATTTGAGAGGAGAACTGACAAAGCACAACTTTTGTCTGCCCTTACCTCTTCTTCATTCAGTTAGAGGAAAGGTACTCTTCCATAGCTACTAAGCTTTCTTCAGTTAATAAAAATGGAACCTAAGTCACAGAATCACAGAATGGTAGGGGTTCAAGGGACCTCTAGAGATCTAGTCCAACCCAACCATGCCAAAGGAGGTTGCACAAGATTGCATCCAAGCAGGTTTTGAATATCTCCAGAGAAGGAGACTCCACAGTCTTTCTGGGAAGCCTGTTCTAGTGCTCTGTCCCTCTCAAAGAAGTTTTTCCTCATCTATTCCTCGGGATAGTCTAATGTCTCTCTTTGAAAATACTGGTCTTGAAGGTAGGGAAATTTTATTATATATGTGGTCTCAAGAGTCTAGAGTGTTCATGCTTTTCTGGAACCACTCGTCAGATGCATACTTACCAGAAAGATAATCTCTACTTTATAATACAAATTCATGGATTGAAGCCATAACAAATAAATATTTTTCTTAATTCCAGAGGGTCTTACAGATGTCATATTGTATCATCAGCCTGATGACAAGAAAAAGAACCGGGGTTTCTGTTTCCTTGAATATGAAGATCACAAAACTGCTGCTCAGGCCAGACGTAGGTTAATGAGTGGCAAAGTGAAAGTCTGGGGAAATGTTGTTACCGTTGAATGGGCTGACCCTATAGAAGACCCAGATCCTGAAGTCATGGCAAAGGTAATAAAGCTATAAGGGAAACATAATACATTTAAAAGTGCCTTGTTCCAAAGTAAGTACTTCCTGATATTAGCCGAAGTTTAAATAGCATCTTCCAGCCTTCTTGGCAGAGGTGTTGCAGGTGAGATGATAAAAATATGAATACACTGTAGAACTGATGTGAATTTAAAAGCTATTGACTGATGTTATCTTGTGCTCCCAAGGCTGAATGTTGAAGATAATTCTTGCCACAATGGCACATAAGCCTGATATACTTAATTTCTTGCCTGGAAGTGGTGATGGTGACTCCAAAAATTAAAATGGTGTTTTAGCTTAATATCTGGAGGGATGGAAGTCTAGATACAATCACAGAACAAGCCTTAGTTCTTTTTAACCCTGGAACTTTTGTCTATCACTTTAGAATTAGAACATGTCAGCAAGATGCACAAGTGTATTTTGAAAGTTGCTTTTAGCAGTTACTTTTGAGAAGTTAGGCAATTATTTTGTCTTTGGAACTCTATTTTTAATTTTGGGGGGAGTTAATTCCGTAAAATACTAAGCCTAGTAATATTTTGGGTTTCACATGTTTCACTGAAACTGAAGCCTGGACTGTTAACGTTTTGAAGTACGTTGTAGCAGTTGTTTTATATGTGTGTGTGATACTTTGCCAGAAACGAATTATCTGAATTTTTTTTCCATCAGATAATGCCCAACCTTGTCTTTTTCAGTTATGTTGTGTAGCTGAGTTGTTTAATGGAAACTCCTAGCTAGCCCATATCCTTATCTCTTTCTCTTTGCTTGCTTTTCATCTGTGCTTTTACTCTCATCTGAGACACGTCACTTGCTGGAGTCCTACTTTGATGGACCTAGTAAGATAGCTTGGCTGGGATCTCCTCTTTGGTGAGCCATAAGGGAAAAGGGTTGGGGTGGGGGCTTATTTTAGGGAAAAAGCTGCTTTTGTAATGCAGTTATTACAGAAGCTTTTGGACTACCCTCTCTGCAGACTTGATTTTTCTTGCCCAGCATCATAGACTATCAGCAGTAGGGAGGAGTCTTGCAGGTAAAATTTGTCGAAGGTGGCACTTCCTATAAATATGGTGGCCTATCTATCTCTTCAGCTTCTTGGCTCAAAAGAGAAGAGACCTAATCCAGCAAACAGTTAAAATAAACGAGCAGGAACTTCTGCTGACATGACTGAATAGATGAGCAGGAAGTGATAGGGAACATAATCAGGTACCTTTCCTAAGTAAGTTTACAGATGTGGGGAGTGAAAGACTAGAGAAAGTAAAGCCTGATAGTGGTTTGCCTCATTTAACATACCATTTTTTTAATGTGTCAATGCCTTACGTTGTTTTGTATTTGAAATGGGACATAAAAAGGGAAGAAGCATAAATACAGAAAATGTGCAGAAAATAAACTTGTATACTTGCTGTGCCACGTGCCAAAGGTAGGGCATGGAGCCTGGGTTGAAGACATACGGAAAAGTGAGACTGCGAATGAGAATACTGAAAAAGTAGAGAACATCTAGCTTGTGTTTGAAGGCAGAAGTTGGGACAAGCATTGGTGTCTGACCTTTCTCACTGGCTGCATCCCTTAGTTTATTCTTGGAACAAGGCAAGTCTCTGCTCCAGTCTTTCTTGCACACTTACTGTACATTTGGAGAAACTGTTCACATCTGGCACTTCTGGAAGTGTTAGGTTTACTTTCTGTTCTTTATTGCTGCACCTGAGCTACTGCTGCAGTCAGTAATCTCCCAGATGTGAGCTGCAGGTTGACTACTGTTGTTTCTGGATACTGTCAGTCAGAGCAAAGGGAGAGCTATTGACCTTGTTGTCTTACACATTCCTGTGGTAGAAAACTCCAGAGGAAATAAGAGGAGTAGGTTGCTTTTATCAGAATAATCATCTGATTGGAGATTTTCTTGTCAGGATTTCTAGAAAAGCAGGTCTGTAAGAGCAAACTATGAGGAAGACAAATTCACCTTTGTAGCCAGAAGGTGAACAGCGTTGTTCTAAATACCTTGCAGAAGCAGCATGTCATTTCATCAATATATGGATAGCTACTAATTTAAATTTCTGAAATGTTTACTCGAGCCTTTTTTCCTTTTTCCTCTAGACTTTTGCTTAAGTGTTGTGGAGAGACCTGTATGGATGTATACTTAACATCTAAATGGGCTGTTAACGTAAATATGAAGTACCTTGAGTGTGATGAGGTAGAAAGCTAGATTCTGAAGCTAGACCTCGGTGCTACATGAGATTAGTGCTTGTACTGATAGATCAGAGTATGATTGTGTAAGTGGTTGATTTCTAGTCCAAAGTGAACTTTTCCCAACTTTCAGTAGCTGTGTTATAACTTAATTTCTCCTAGGTGTTATTTTGATGCCTCTTACACCTGTAGTGCGGATAAATAATACTTGATTTCTATAGCATGGCTGAGGCTACAGAGGACATTCTGGAGTGGCAGGGGGGGGGGGGGAATAAAGTCTTACACTTGTGGCTGCCTGGTAGATTACAGGACAGAAGACAGGGCTAGTAACCCTTGGAGAATATGGTAGTGAAGTCTGAAGTGTTTGTGCTGTAGGTAAGAGGAGGAAAAGGAGCAGATCCTAGAAGTTTTGAGGATAGTCTAATCTTAAGCAGTTTTAAAAGCGAGTTCTGCCTTCATGACAGTGCTGCTGTTGGCTGTGTTGCTTGTTAGGTGTGTATTCATGAATCCCCTTGGTGTTGTAATCTATAAGCCTTAAGGAAGAGGACTTCCTTCTTTCCACCCCCCGCTTCCCTCTTTAGATAGCTTAATTGAAGTAAAAATAGGTTCATCTTCTCTCAGCCTATGTTTTAACCCGCTTCTTAGCTTTGACAGCTTTGACTGGTTCAGCTAGCTGTACTTTTAAGCTGTAACATGACCAAAGGTGTTAAAAAATTTCAGCTGTTGAGGATTAATTGATTTGTCTACACTGGAAAAAAAATTAATTGCTTTTTAATTGTTTTAAAAAGTTATGTCAGTGCATCTTTCAACAAAGTGATGATTTTTGAGGTTTTTAATTACATCTGACACTGCCAGTCATTGCTGATTTATTAGTGAAGGTTACTTAGGGTTCCTCATGGTATTCTAGTTTTCATCCTTCCCTAAAGTACAAGAATAAGGAACATTTGTTTGAAAGTTACTGTTTTTTGAAACCATTGATTACATCACAAAACTTCCTGTAATTATTTTTAATGAAATAAGGTTAATGTAGCAATTAGGACAGTTTACTAAAAATGGTTTTTACATATGGGTTCCAAGAAATAAAGGTTGCTCTTACCATCAAGGCATGCAGAATCTTAACACAGGGTAGGAGGCAGTTTTCCTTTTGGAGCTGACTGTGACTTTTATAACCTCCTGAGAATCTGCAAGAGTAACTACTGCCAATGGCTAGAGTTGATGCACTGCATCAGATTTATGATCTGTAGTATCCCTTCTTCCAAACTCTGCATCCCTTCCTAGTTCAGCTAGCGAGTAAGACGAAGATTTACAGAAGTCTGTCCTGTTCATTTATAACTTAATTACATAGTAATTCTTATAAAAAAGGCTGCCTGAGTTTATTGAGTTCCTGTATGTGGTGGGAGTAGAGGTTATAGCTCTACTTGAAAAATCAAAGTATCCTTTCCTTGGTCTCTTCACACCCTGTGTGATTTGTGTTGACCTTCAGGGTTAGGAGCGGGAAGTCAGTGCTGCCATGTACAATGTTCACTTAATATCTATCATCAGCTAATTTGAAACCACTAGTAGCAGAGGGGATGTGAACAGAAGTTGCAGGTCTTTGCAGCTGATGTGCAGGTGCATCGTAGGAAGGTAAGACTGAGCATTCTTTGGCAGCAGGAGGTGATGAGACTGTCAGGGCAAGGTGGCAGCATATGGAAGGGAGTCTGCCCAGCAAGTCAGAGCAGCTTGTAAATTGTAAGAACTCATGGGTGATGTCGTGTTAATGTACAGTCATTTAGTGCAACCTCACTGTGGACGTAAGGACAAGTCTTTGAATAGTAATGGATCACTAATACATGCGATTCCTGGTGTCCAGTGTATGTTGTCTGCGGTGTTAAATAAGAGTCTAGTTTAAGACTTTGTCAGACTTCTCTGTATATTCTTTTATTGTAAGCAGTTGGTGGCTGATGAAACTTCATATTGATGATTTAGTCACTGTCAGGCAGTTAACAGGGCGTATCTCAGTAGTTGAAAGATCACCAAGCTCTCTGATCTTACAAGCTGCATGGCAGTCTTTGTGGAGCTTAAAAGCCATATTGCATACTTTAGAGAGCTGGGGGAGGGAATAGGCTTTCATAGTTATTTGGAGGTGGCTGTTCCTCAAGGGACACAGTTTGATTTGTCAAAGGGTGATTTGGCAGTGTCAGCCTTAGTATCCCCTTCTGTGTTCTCTCTTCTGGTTGTGGATTCCAGTCACTGCGTGCTCCTCAGGCAAGCACAGTCCTCATGCTAGGTACTTGGTGTAGCTATAGCATGGGAGCCACAAATTAAGCAGCTTTAAAGCTACAGGCCTGTCACCTCTGACCTAGATATTATAGTGATGACTGTTCTGCAAATACCTGAGCAAAAACCTGTCTAAACAATGAAATGTTTTGATAAGTTAATTACTTTGTGCGTAACCAAACCTGGTTGCCTTCTTTCAAGTTTGAAAGTGTTCAGAGTTGAAAATTACTGCTGCTAGGATTCTTTTAAACATTAACACAAATTGGATTGACTTTCAGGATACTAATACTTATGTAATCATGTTTGAAAACATTTAATATTGCTGTCAGTCAGTGAGTTTTAGAACTGACTCATGCTGTATGAATATGTAAATATACATATTCATGTATATGCATATAAAACACTGTACATAAAATGCAATCATGTTTTCAGTACTGCCAATAGTAATGACTTGCAAAACTTAATTTTGTGGTTTGCAAGTAGGTAATACTTTTCTAATGAATTTTTTTGTTGTCATTTTTTAAGGTAAAAGTTTTGTTTGTGCGCAATCTTGCCAATACTGTAACAGAGGAGATACTAGAAAAGGCCTTCAGTCAATTTGGAAAGCTAGAGCGAGTGAAGAAGCTAAAAGACTATGCTTTCATTCATTTTGATGAACGGGATGGTGCTGTAAAGGTAAGTGAAGAGGACTGTAGCCGTATGTAAGTAGTGACTAAACATAACATTTAGAAGCTGTGTAGTTCTTTTAACTTGAGAAAAAGCTTACTCTGGAGAAATGGTAACACATTGTCACCAAGAACTTTGTCCTCTCTGGGTGTCTCCTAGGCAGGCACAGTGGCTAGCTTGAAAAGTGGATCTTAGGTGCACCTATCAGAAGTAATTCTGCTGATGAGTATCCAAGGTTATAATTTGAAACTGAAGTGCCAGAAGTTGCATGAATCTTCTCACCAGATGATTGGTAGAATCTAAAGCAGTTTCTGTAGGGCAGGTGATAAAAACTTAGTTTTTTTTTTTTTTAAATTTTCCAGGAACAGAATGACTTCCTTTTATGGTGTGGAATAAGCACCATTTCTTTTTTGATGAGGGGTGCTGGATAATTGAGTAATTGTCATTCCTGGATTTTACTAGCCTGGTCTTGATGGTTTTTCTCTTGTCATCTGTCATTTGGAAGGGAAAGTTTAATTCCTTTCCTGCCTATAGTCTGTTTTTTATCTTCTGTGGGAGGATGCAGTATACAAAGGGGTTAAGTTTTTCTTACTCATACAGATGCCTTAAAGCAGACGCTTAGGAAGATGATGGAAAGAGTATTTTCATAGGATATGTATCCCATCAAGGCTTAGCCATGTAGAGTCCCTAAAAGTGGTACAATCTTTAGGATTCCCCTGCTTGAATTTAACTTGTAGCAGTTACTGAGACCTGTGAGAATTGTACCTGGGGGTGGGAAATTACTGTTGTCAGTTTCTGTTTTCTTTTGGTGGTGGTAGTTTGGTGAAGTTTTTTGGGGTTTGGGGTTTGTTTTGTTGTTGGGGGTTTTTTTGGTGGTCAGAATAAGAGTGTTAAATTCTAATTTTTGGCTTCTGCTTTTAAAATAAAGTTATGTTTATTACAAATAAAATAAAGGCATAAAAACATATACTGATCTCTAGTTTTAGTAGTGTTTGCATGTGTACTGACAGTAGAGATTTATTCCCTTATTGCAAAATCTGTACTTTCAGAGGACAGTTCTGTCACTTCATTAATTGAAACAGCTGGCAAAGATTGAAGCCTGTTTACAGTTTTGAGTGGAAGATTTCTAAACTGATACATGCAGTCTTGGCTTTGAGAGCCAAGTTAAGAGGAAATGCATAACTCTGGAACCCATGATACTTTGCTGTCTGATTAATTTTTTTTTTTTTTTTTTAGCTTTATATTGTTATTTTAGCTCTGGATAACAAATTTGAAAATGCATGCTCTTAAAGATAGAATAAAATTAATAACTTCAGATATGCTTAGAAGTATATTTAAAGTCTGGTTAATTCCTTCAGGCAATGGAAGAAATGAATGGCAAAGATTTAGAGGGAGAAAACATTGAAATTGTTTTTGCTAAGCCACCAGATCAAAAAAGGAAAGAACGGAAAGCTCAGAGGCAAGCGGCTAAAAATCAGATGTAAGTGTAAATGCATGCACATACACTCTATTACTTCTGAAAGACATGTACACTCCTACAAAATTAGAGCTTCTGGGTATTTTAGTAGGTATACTACATATATATATAGTATACCTACTAAATATATATATATATACTATACCTACTATACAGGTTTTCTTGCTTCTCTGAAAACGTTGGATTCAAGTTGTTTGCATTTTCCTTAAGATCTAGTAGGAGTGTTGGTGAGAATTCAGATACTGTTTTTCTGTGCTCATTGAGTCTGAGAGCACCAGAGGAAACGCTTGAAGGTCATGAAGCCTACACACTTCTAACTTTTTATTCTAAACTATGTACTTCTGTACTGATATATCACATCAATGAAGTTAGCAACATGTGTTCTTCCCAGTGGGCTTAGCAGTACTGGCACCGCCCTCCCTGTTTAGTAAAGTACTCATTGAAAGG
>NW_010309177.1:22500-40779 GCF_000700745.2 Antrostomus carolinensis
GCTGGTGATAAAAGGTTTAAAGCTTAACTTTTTAAATAATACCAGTTTGTGACAAAGTGGTAAAACACCCGTAGCAAAATTCCAAAGTTAGTGGCAATCAGAAGGCAAGATGTTCTTGTCTAGTAGTTTTATTTTAAAATAATTCATTTTGCTAAGATTTTATGTTAACAAATGTTGTACAGACCAGAGTTTAAAATGATTTATCTAATTGATTCCTTTTGTTACCTGGCTAGCAGGGAAAAGGGGTCGAGGCCGGTCCTGACCTGTTACAATGAAGACTGACTTGCTATGTGGGATTACACCAGAAGCTTGCAGTGGAGTAATGGTAAGGATATCAAGCAACCTTAAGTATCTCAGCTGTATAGGAGCATATTCTGTTGCAAAAGACCTTCCTGCGAAGATCATGGATTCAAATATGGGACATTTGAACTAATACTTGGACTTTGAAATGAATTTATTTTAACAGTTTTCTCTGCAGTGCAAGTTATTAAACTAAAGCTACTCTATTTCCCCAATGTGTTCAACAAAATCCTTAACGTTTAGCATGGTATCTTAATAAAGAATAAAGTCGTTCTTTCAAAAATCTGCTTTAAGTAGATTTTTCCCCCAAGTTTTCTTAGTTAAGGATTCCAGAAGTGGTATTCACAAATTCTTGCATTTAAATTTTTTTATTGCAGTGGTATAGATGAATACCATCATTGGTATCCTTAAATTTTATTTCTGCTCATGAAGGTTAATCATGATTGTCTATATAGTAATCACTTATGAATTGTGTTCAGATACAGCAGTTTCAGGTGTAATCATCAGAGCTGGTTAGTCAGGCATTCCAGATAGTGGTTCTTTTCAGAACCTTTTTTAAAGGGTTGGTTAACTACCTCAGTAGCAGAGGATTGAACTATACCCTGTCTGTACTGTACATAGAAAATCTTTGTAGATAAAAGCAAGGCTTGTTTAATATGATATGAGGGTAAGATTATAATATACCAAATGTAACATTCTTAGTTGCCTTTAGTTCCAGAGGCTTTGTAAGACTTCCTCATGACCATCATAACAGGCCTTGCTTTTGTCGTATTTTGTGGCTGAAAAAGCAGCCTTGCTTCTTCAGATATTGTAGTTATTTGGATGTATAATAGTTTAGCAAGATGTTACTTTTGTAAGACATCAGATGTTCAAAAAAAGTGCATCAGCAACTTGTACTAAATACTGCAGTGTCCCTTTATAAAAGGTCAGACTAAAACTGACAACTGTACAGTGAAGCCTGACATTTGGATATTTTGAAGTTTTTCATAAATCATAGAATAGTATATGGCTGTAGTTTAGCTTTTTAGGTAAAAGGTATGTTTTCATTAGTGCATTTCTTATTGCTGATCACTGTAAAAACATGTGGGTCAGCTTTCCATTTCTCTTACGCAGATCATGATAACCTGTAGAGTAGAGTAGAGTACAATCATTTGTGCTATGTTTTTAATTTTCTAAAGCACCTTGATGACAGTGAGTGTTCAGTGGTGAAGCATCCTCTATTGAACCACCCTTAAAAAAGACAAAACAAAAGCAAAAAGAACTTTGCCAAGTCCAACTTCGTATAGGTAAAAGATAGATAAAATTATGGCTTACTTTGGACTTGGCATAAAGAGCTTCCCTTAACCCCCTGCCCAAAGGGATACTGCAGTTATACTACATACCCATAGGCACCACAATGAAAATTGAAGCTTATACCCGATTAAGGTTTTATACACACCAGTTCCCCCAGTAAATGCAAATTTTAACAAAATTAGACATGTCATATGTTGAAAATGCTCATGACAAACAATCATTTTGCATTCCTACATTCCTGCAAATAAAATTGTTTTATACTGTAAGCTGGAGGCGAGTGTAACTTATTTTTGTAATAAAGTTTTTATTTTTTTTATGTGTCATTAATATAAATGTGTGTTAGTACAGAGATCTTCTGGTTAAAAACTTAGAATCGCACACATTTCAGTATGTTTACTTGTATTTACATGATTTTTAGAATAGTGGTTGCCAATAGCCTGTATGTTTCACATTAATTGATTTTTTTTTTTTTTTTGTTACCATAATAAACCATTTTAGTATGTTGTATGTCAATTACTGGGATAGCTGGGACATGAAGTGTAATTTAAAATTGTCAAGTATTCATTGGAATATGTAAATGTGCCTTGCCAGTTTTGAACTTTTAAGACAAAGTAAGTGAATGATGGTGAAATGAGTAGTCAATGCGTAAGAGACATTTGCTACCACAGTTTCATATACTGCCCTTGCTAAAGAAAAGTAACTTTTCCCTCAAATTTGAGCATAAAAGTATGCAGTTGCATTAGCTTTTGAATTTTCAAATCTAGCGGTAGAGTATTCGGCTTATGGAAAGTGGGTTTGCTAATTGTAGCCTTAAGTATAATTTTGAATTTCAATGTAATCCTTGGTGCTGGCGTTCCCAGTGCCAAGGAGTTTGAATGCTCCCTTCAAAGAGGTTGCCATGCCTACTGGCACTTTTACTGTCATACGGTTTTATAAAGAACACTGTCAAGATGTGTAAACCAATTTTGAACTTGCTATAAAATGAATGCACTGGGGGCTGTAGAGAGCGGAAGTCCTCAGATTTCTTAATCTTGAAATCTCTCCATTGCTGAAAAACTTAAAACACTTGTGGGATCACAAGTGCTGGTGACTAGTTCTTAGTCTGGAAATGTGTCAGGGTGGGTAATATATTTATGGAATCATAAGAGTTAAAGGAAGTGCATAAAAACATTGCTATTAAGGCACTACTTGTGTTGAAATTTTGGATCATATCCTTAATTTCAGCTCTGATAAAAGTAGGGGGGACTGTTGCTTGAAAAAAAATTTTAAAAAGAGGCAAAATATACAGGAAGGTATTTTTAATGGAATGCAAGCAATGGTGAGTGAGCAAAATATCGAGATCTTGACAGTGTTCCCTCTAATTATGAACTCAAGCCATTATAACTTTTAAAATTAAATATGATTTGCACTGTTCTGATATTGGTGCAGTTTTTTAGCAAAATTATCAGAAAACAAATTGCATGTGGTGATTAATATTGTGGGGAAAAAAGCAAAAACGAAAATCAAAAAGATGTTATTTTCGAAGCTTTACATTTGATTGTGTAAAGAAAAATCTTTCATTATTAAGTGGAAATACTGGTGAGAACGGGCAAGTGCATATATACAACATCAGTTTGGTTGCACTTGGGTGTTGGTAAACTTGAAATGTTCTACAGCAATAATGCATCTAGTATGGGGTGCTTTGGTGACAAATGGAGATATAACACAGTTTTTTGGCATGTTGAAGGCAAGTGTTGACTTAATGTATTATGCTGCCTCTGTTTATTCTCATAGGAGGCTTTCTTTACTGAAATACCTGCAAAAGTTTGAGTATAAGTTAGCATAGTTCCATATTGGTTTGTACTATGTTCCTAAATTTGAAGTCTAGTTGAATTTAATAAGAAATCAGAAACTGCTGCTGCTTAACACTTCTGGTTTATAAACACTCCAATACACTGCTTTTTAAATTATACTTTGGTTTTAATATTCATTTTTGTTCGAAGGGCTTCATATAGGACATACAACTGTACTTTTATAAATTATTAATTTTTTTTAAAGAGCAGATTTATTACAAGCCAGAACTTAAGTTTGTGTTCTTAGTGTTGGAGGGGAAGGCTGTTATTAGAGATACTAAGACCAGTTTCTGAATTTTTGCTTTGTGTACAACACTTACCTAAATACTGTCTTAAAATCTAAAATAAGGCTTACTAATTCTGGTTTTGTTGTGGGGTGAGGGGTATGACATAGCATCAGATAAACTCAGCCTCCTTTGAAGGTAGAATTCCCAACTTAATATTTCAGGATAAAAATGTTATATATGGCTGCAACTTTTTTTCCCTCGTGCCTTTGATAATTCTTCAGAGGCTTAACTTTTCTGTTCAGCCTAGCAGTTACTTTGATGCTTCCATACATCAGTGAGGGGAGACCCTTTTTTGAAAGAAATCAAAAACTGAAAGGCAACATGGACATAAAAACGCGTAACGCTTCCTGAAAGGAGCATGTTCAAGCTGATACATTCCACAAAATTAAGACTGTTATTCCCTCACTTGCATTGAAAACTTAGTGGAAAATATTAGTTGTTTAAAATGGAATAGCAAGTTTTGGAAGTAGGCAGTAAGGCAATAAACTTGGCAATGTAGCATTCTGAGAACTGAAATTTGTGAAGTTGGAGCTTGAGTTTGTGTTCATAGCATGAAGCTTACGAATCCCAACTTCATGACTGGCTGTGATGGTCTTAAAAGTCTGTCTTTGCCAAGTGTCTTGCTGAATTAACTGCAGCACCATCACATGACATCTCTTGGCAGGAGCAAGCTGGGCAGAGGAAACACCAGATTGTACTTTGTCATTTGCTCTTTCAGATGAAAATGGTATGTGGCAACAGGAGAGGAAGTGGAGCTGAAGATTCCTTAATATGGGTAGTGGGAACAGAAGGAAAAAATTATTAATTGTTGCTTTACAGCCATCTAGTGCAAACAAACTTAAAGCTTCTTAGAAGCTCTGATGTTAAACTTCTTTCTGGGAGACCGATTTTCACATAGTCATCTGGTCAACACTTTGTAAGTGTTTAACTATACTTAATTGTGTTATAAAATCCACAGGATGAAAGAGTGACTTTTCTTTGCTGCCTGTTTGCCTTGACTGTTACAGTAGGTTTGTTGAAAAGTACCACTAGAACTGGCTTGTTAGTTTATGGAGACAGGGGTGATAGTCTCATGCAATTATATCTTTTTCTTGCCCATATATAACTGGTTTCTAGTTTTTTCCACAAACATACATATTTTTAAATGGCCGGCTCTGAAATGGATGCTGCGCAGCTGAGCTCATCTGGAAACATTGGGTTACATTGATTATTTAAAGATATCTTCATGAAAACTTCTTTAGATTGTCAGATTTCCAGGTACCTAATAAAAGCTCTTTTATAAAACAAAAAAAGAAGAGATATCTGTGACAGTCTAGGAAACACAGGCATAGTGTGTAGGTAATAGGTAATTAAATACGGCTTGAATATTTAAGGTTTGAATCACAAGATACGTTTCAGGTCCGAGAGTTGTTTCATTCCTTGAATGTCCATGAAACTTGGTGTCTACTCCAAAGCCAACACTTACTTTCTGACAGTCATTTAGATAAAACTTGCCGTGCCAGAAATCTGGATTCCCTCTAGTCTGAGAATGATGTGTTTGGCTGATAAATGGTGCACAGTTAGTGTGACAATACCATTTTACTTGTTTTGGTTGCTAACATACAGAAAAGACATTGAATCTTACCGCTTATTTTCTTTGCACTAAGGAAGTTACGAAATGCATTCTTAGTTGTGCTACGCAGCCAGTAGAATAGCCTATGCCATTTGACTGCACAGAAGATAATGGTAAGTAAAAGTAGACTTTTTAGTACTTAAATGACTTGCAGTACCTAAAATCCAACTTCAGTAGACTGTTTAAATGACTCCTCATCTGTAGTTCATTAGGGAGGTTGTGGTTTTTAACTCTTAAATTTTAGTGTGTCCAGTTGAATGCTAAGTGAATGTTGAGTGTAGTCTGATACTGTTTATAATGTTAAATACTTTACATCTAAAAATACTTCATCTCTGAAAAGCTTCATAGATAAAATTCAGTATGCGTTTTTAAACTGATGCGTTAGCAATCAGTTTGAATAGTTATATAAGGGATATAACATGAACACAGTCCTTGAAAGCCAGGAACGGAATATATCAGGTCATGAGTTCCTGGTTCCAAGTGTAGCATTTCTAGTATTGTTCTGCCATCTAAAGTAACGTGTTTCAGATTTCTTTTTTTTTCTCTTAAGTGGGATGAAAAATGCACCTAATTCTGTCAGTAGTAGGAGTTATTTAAAAACTGTATTACTAAATGTAGCTGATTTGGGATTAAAAAGCTTCCTCTGTGAGAATTCAACAAAGGCAATTTTATAAATGTTCCATTAGTAAAATACAGTTTTTCTTAAGGTGCAATTTCAGCATACTTAAGAATGAAGCTCTGTATCACGAAACACCAGTGAGAGCTAGCCTGAAATTGTAATTAATTGCAAGGTGAGTTTAATCTTTAATATTACAGTATTTGTGATGACAGATAAAAATACCTAGTCCCTGCATCTAGAAAAGCTGAAGTGGCGATTAAAGGACTGTTCCTGTTTGAGATTGTGGTCAATGGCTTGCTTTGGATAGTGCAATGAAACCCTTTTTCTTTCAGTGCAAAGAGTTGTTCTAACAAGCTCACCTGTTTCCATTCCCCAGTTTTCAACAGAATTTTTGAGTTTCGTATGTGCACTTAAATTGATACTTTCAGCAGAAGACAAACCTCCAGTGAGAGTCACTGGTGTAGATGTGAGTAGTAGTTTCACCAAGAAGTGACCAGTGTATAAGTTTGACTTAAACTAGTCTGGTGAAACTGCCCTTTATTCATCTTACCTACACTTCTGCAGAAGCATGTTAGTTTACACTTGCTTTTGAATTAGTGGGATGGTTAAAAGCTGTGAAGAGAAGAACATCACGTCTGTTCTTAAAGTCTGACAGAATTTGCAAACGCTGCAGATTTCATGCTAATGGAAGAGTAGACTTGAATAGAAAAGGGGGAATAAATGCTGTAACTTCTCTCACTGGAAGTTCTGAAGATAACACAAGCTTTAGGTGGCTTTAAGCTTTAGCAGTGAGTGCAGTAGAAGGTGGGTTAGTGTAGTTGAGTCCTATCTGCTGCCTTGCTCCACTACATTTTCATAATGCTAACAAAACCTCCCAGAGAATTCTTTTAAAAAAAATTCCCATTAGGGAATTAACTCCAGTGCAATCAAACTTCCAGTTAAAATTAAGGATCTAGAAGGTTTTAAGTCCATTGGATTTAAAGTAACTTATTTTTGTGTGTGTTGTTTGCAACTTGGTTTTGCATAGAAGTGATCTTACAATGAGAATAGTGTAATAAATGGCACTTAGTATTTTTTTAATGGTATACTAATCTGAAAAATACAAGAGTTTGGTTTGTTGATGTTCTGAGCCACCATTCAGGTGGTCATGTTTCTATCCAAGAAAAGGACCTTAATATTTGTATGGCATGACCTGCTAAGTAAGTTCAGACCCAATAGTTGCTTCTTTGTGGTCGTCAGTCTTTTCTTAGATTAACTGTTGGAACCAGTACACATTTCTAATACGGAGTTTTTTTTGTGTAACATTTCTGAAGAGTACTGCTTTCATTAAGGAATAATTGAGGAGGAATATACAGATGAATGGTGAAAAAGCATTACTGCTGATGAAACTTTTGCAAAGTGAAGCCTCACAGTTTGCAATGTGCTTTGAGGTGCGTTAAGGTGTACTCGCCACGTACGTACAAATGCCATTGAGGCAAATCAGGTAGCGGTCACATCTTGGCAAGGCTGGTGCACACTGCCTTCAGTGATGGCCTGTGCTAAAGCAGATTATTTGGTACTGATGTATGCTAAAATGCTTCTGTAGTTTTACTGTGGAGTTAGAAAAGAAGAGGTAGGATAGTAACTGCAGTACAGCTGCAGGTGTAGATGATCCAATTCCATTTTGTACTCTCTGGAAGGCCAGGAGACAGTAATGCGTAATGTGTTTTGAGTATCTTAAATTTCTAAGTCCTTTTGAAGCAACCTTCTTCTACTTTAATACACAAAAATTAAAACATGTAAGCCTTAAATTCTGTATGCAGTTTAAAGGTACAAGGATGCATTAACTTAGAAATTCTGGTTTTAAGATCATATGGTTGGGTGTAGTTAGAGCCTGGTAATCAAGGCGTGTATTTCGGAATCGTGGTAATTTTCTGACTTTGTTAAGAAATGCCCTGCTATTAAACAGATACTCGGTCTATCCTAGAATCTCTGTACCTAGCAATAATGTTGGGGGAAAAAACCCAACACAACACCTCCCACCCTGTCTCTGAAAGGTGTTTAGGACTTGAATATGCAACGCTTCCTAAGAGCATGCAGGTTAAATAGGCGATAGGTGTTGAATTCTTAGATCTGGGGCAAGTGAGATGGATGTGGTAATCTTGAAACTTCTGCCTCTCAATCGCATGTTAAATATTATGTAGAGAGATCTTGGGTTTCACAGATAAACTAGAATTGTGTTTAATGTTCAGTTTGAAAAAGAACAGACGTGTTTTGACTCAGACATCTTGAAGGGCAAAAAGTGTCCCTGTGAAAAGGAAAATTTAAAGGGTCTTCTGTAAATACCTTTGTTTTTTCTAAAGCAGTGATGACAACCAGGGAAGTTCCTCAGAGGAATACAAAGGAGTATATTTATCTTGTATTTAAAAGGTTGACCTAGGAGTGATAGAATCACAAATACCTCCCCACTTGGGAAAGCTCTTAACAAAGATATTCTTGTTTGCTCTCTGAAAAAACGGTTGGGAAAATAAATCCTCTACCTGTGGGCACAAGACAACCATAAAATGTGCCTGAACTGCATTGTTGACAGGTTTGTATTGTAGGGTTGAAGGCAAAACAGCCAGGGAAACAACCTTGCAAACCACAACTTAGAATAACTTGATTTAGCTGTGTTGCAGCTTTGTTGGCTCTTTCCTGCTATTAATCAATCTGTCCTTTTCCTGTGAAAGGTAGGCACACTCTAAGCCAGGCACCATCTAGCAGCCACAGCGTGATGTGCAGGGAGTGTCAGGGGATGGATCTTGTCCAGATTCAAACATCAGGTTGAAAGCAGACACAGGGTCCTTGGATTACGTGTCAAAAGGTAAGAAGAACCTGCCCTTGCTGCCTAATCCATGGGGCCACTTTGTCTTGGTAGACATTTCTGAAGAAACTAGTCTGGAGGAGGCTTCCAAAACAGCAAAATATAAAAATGATGAAGAAAACCTGTTACTAAACGTCCTGTTCTGAGAGGTGAGTGATATCCTAGAGCTCCTGTTTGTAAACGTGCTGTTTTGAAGTGATGAACTAATAGTCTCAGTCCTGGGGAAATAAGAGCCAGTATTGACTATCTGGTAACACATCTTCCAAAGATGGACCTTCTTCCATCTCTTCTCACTGGTGTAACATGTTTGCCACTCACTGCTCTAAATCCCTTAAAGGGTGGACAAAAGTAGAGTAAGGAGGAAAAGTTTTTAATAGAGCCTGATGATGCTTCCTAGCTGAGCAATGCTTGAGGGAATGTGGTGTTCGTAGCAAAACTTGCGTGCAAAGTCTTTATTTGAATGTCTCGATGCAGTGGACAAAGTGAGAAGAGGTGTTCCACTTGTAAAGCTGGGGTGAATCAATGCCCAGCTGCTTACAAATTGGCAGCTCCTTTGCAGATTTCAAATTCAGGATGGGCCCAAAGAGCTCCCAGGTACACTAGCTTCTTGTATAGAGTTGTGTTTTCTCTGGAAAAGCGTGCAAAACAAGCCCAGCATCCTGAGAGAGAAGTGGCTGATTATTATTTTGGGACTGGACCAGGAACTTTCGCTAAAGACTTGATGGTGCAGGTAGCCCAAATAGGTGTATTCTACCCTGGAGGTAGTCTTCATGTGCTCAGAATTGAAGGTGCTTACAATGTGCTTGGGAGCAGACACCTGGGACTGTTTAACTAGGTTGTTAAACTTTGTCTGAAGATGTTTTTTCCTCAAGTCTAGGCTAGAGCTTACATGTCTTAATACAAGAAAATACACTTCATTAACAAAAGGAATTTTATTGTATGGCTCTCAAATGCAAAAGCCTGTATCAGGTGATAAGGTAAGAGAAGGCTGAAGAAGAAATGTGGTAAGGTAGAATACACTTGGCAAATTTTAGTTTTCCAGGATGGTCTCTTCTTACTGAGTTGAAAGAGGATCAGGTATAGGTAAGGCTTTGCATCTTACTCATCAGTACTCAAGATACACAGAAGGATTTGTTTTCATAGATAGCTGTCCATAGGGAAAAGTTGTCATTTTCTCTGCAGGTGAGCATGGTGAGTGGCATCTCTGAAGACTCAGTGGGAGATGGGAATGTTCCTGACCGTAGAAGTAACACCAAGTGAGTATCCAGTGGAGCTTGGTGCGTGTTCAAAGTTCTTGGTGAAACTCAGGTGAGCAGCTTTGAAGTAAAGATGCCTTAGACTAAATGCACTAACTCCATGTCTCCTCACTGCCAAAACTGCTCCTCCAGATGATCCACAGTTTCAGTTTTGTTCCTTTCTTTTGCTGGCTTTTAACTATTGCTCTTGGGCTTCAGGGAAGGAGAGAGAGGCATTACCGTAGAGGTAGCCTGACTTCTCTTCCAGACCTAACAAATGACTGAAGGGGAAAGTGGAGAGGGGAGAACAGCTGGGCATTGGTCCCCACTGTTGTGGTCCAGGAGAATGGCAGATATATGGGGTTTTCAGAATTGAGACTGAGTGGTATTCCAAGTTTCCTGACCAGAATATATCCCAGAAACACATCACAGTATGGTGATAGGTTAGTACTTGATCTAGTTTACCATATCCAAGCTGAATGGTGATCAGTGGAGAACTTATTACTTGTCCTAGATAAATAGTGGTTATGAGACTCATACATGGACCTCTAGGAACCTGGATGGTTTTAGAGAATCCCTTCTCCATTTTGGTATCTTCTGAAGCAAAATGTATTTTCTCAAGGAATAAGGAAAAATTTCTTCCTTCTTGCATCTGAACTACACTGACCCCAACTTGAGGTCTGCCAGTTCTGTATGTGGTGTTATGAGCTGTTATGTGCATCTGTTAAAATCCCAAAGACCTCAGTCTTCATTTGTAACTCCTTGAGGGGCAGAGGAATACCACAAACTCGATTAGACTGGAGGACTCACAGCTTCTTAAGGGGAAGAAAATGTTATTTGTTAGTTTGATACGAAAGATGGTAAGCTGATTTTCATATTAAAATGTCCCTTTATTAATGTATACTTTAAAATATGTATGTATCTGAGAGAGAGGAAAAACTTTATGCCTAACATTTTAAACTGCTTCTTTTCTACTTCTGTAGAAAAACAAAGATAAGCCAGGTAGCTTATACAGTAGCAAGTCATTGAGTCACAAATCAGAAATTGATTTAGGAAGTTATTTTGGAACAATATTGAGTGTTAGTAGTAGTCCCCCATACAGTCTCAGACCCTACTAGCTCAAATGCCTTTCCTAGTTATAATACTTAAATAAGACAGAAAATAAAAAGCAAAGCAAAACTTTAACTAACGGAGTTTTGCAGAAATTACCTAAGTCTTCCAAATCCTCCTTGTTTCTTGATTTCACAATTTGTCCCTTTTACAAATGGCACAAGGCCCACTTAACCTGCCTAAGCATGCACTCTCCCTCCTCAAAGGACACTTCAGGGAAAACCACCATGGAAGTGGCAGGTGTGCAGCATAACCAGGAACTGCATTTGCAGAACATCTGGAGGAATCACAAGTAACTGTTCTTCACTGCTCTGGAAGAGACCATGGTTTTCTGTTCTGCTGAGGTATGTGTCTGCTAATAGGCCCATGGAGGGGATCATCTGCTTCTACAGAAGCACCATTAATGCCAGTGCTATAGAGGTGAAGGATATAATAATACACTACTTTTCTACTAAAAATGCCAGCATTTTTTTGGGGGGGGGAAAAAGGTTTGTCATAACTTCAGGAAGTTGAGCAGCTCTCTGATAAAGGTAGCATTGATCAGCTATAAGCTGTAAAGGAGCCTGGCCTTGAAGAGCTTGGTACTGAGCCCTACTTAATAAATTCCTTAAAATTGTCATACTCCTTTTGTAGTGGAGCTTTACAGTGGGGGGTATATGCTGAAGTTATATCACAAAAATAAGTAATACAGGCAAGCCGCCCCTGTGCTTCAAAAAGTTGTTTTCAGAAAGCCTCAAAACTCATCCTTGCATATGAGGAGCAGTAGCCCTCTGGTCAGGCTCTCTCATAGTATCATCTTGTGCATTCTGCCTGTGAGCATAAATCAGAATTTCTTTGGTCAGTATTCAGTATTCTTGCCAGGGACACATAACACTTATGTCCTGTTGCTTTTTATTTTCTCTTTACCCATTCTGAAAATGCCTCAGTTTTTGCTGTACATCATTTTCATGGAGGAAAATGTCAAATTCATTGCATACATCCTCAGCCAGCAAATGGTAAAGAAAACAATGCCCTGCTTATATAACTCGTTCTGTAACAATTCAATTCCTGTAAAGTGTTTGATGAAAGATTAACTGAAGCACAAATAACTTTTTGAGAGTGATAATTAATGTTGCTTAACTATTACTGTATACTGCTTTTACATACTTCATGTTGTCGGAGAAACTGGTTGCTTGAACTAAAAATACCTCCGTGGAATTCTGACCTGGCAAAAACACTCAAGGCATTTACTGCTGTATCCGCAGAAGCCAAAGCAATGGGCTTCAGGATACCAGCTCGCCAGTCACCCCAAGAAATTCCCACCCCCCCCGATCTCATCGCTACATGTGGGTTTACATGATCGTTATCAGCAGATATAATGGACATGTTAGTATCAGTAGGAAGCTTTCTCTGATACAAGCTGGCTTAAACAGCAACCTTTAGTTATAATAGGCTTTTTTCCTACTTTTGACAGGTTCGCGTGTTGATTAGAACTTCCTGAGTATGGGAAGACTTTAGGTCGGGAATTTTTTTCACTGTCTTGCTCCTAAAAGGGAAAAAAGAAACCATCAAAATTAAGAGTTCTGTCCAAATGAGGAAAAAAGATAAATCTTCATAGGCTAAAATGTTAGAATACGCTAAAGTGGGGCAAAAAAATAGTTAAGAAACAATTTAAGAAGGTACTGATTCTCCTAACAATTATTTTGAATGCTGTTTTGTTCCACAGTTTTATTGCAGCCTGTCCCTACTCCTCAGCACTACAAAACAGAGGAGATAATAAAATTGGAAAAGCATAAGCAGAGCAACAAACATGATATAAAGCACAAAAGTGCTCTAATGTGAAGAACTATTCACTGGAGCAGGAATCTTCAATTTTGGAGTAGGAATCTTTATTTTTGGAGAAGACAGTTTGCTCCAGTGGCCAAAGTATTTTGATAAAATGATGAGCAGCAATTGTGTTGAGTAGAGAATGATTTTTTTCACCATCTCTTTTTATAAAATACTAAATTAAACACAAGAATGTTTGGAGAGCTGTATCTTCACTCACACAAGCATAAATAAGTGTTGGAACTCCTTGCTGCACAATTTTTGTGGATGCTAAAGTTCATGGCTGTTCAAAAAGTAACTTGAAACTTAGGAAAAAAATTCTTTCTCAGGTTATCCCCAAGATTGCAAATCAGAGTAAAAGTGTCTTCTGGGAAAGTACTGTTATATTCTTGCTGTGCTTTTACAACTTTTTCCTAGGTATGTACCCCCTGATGGTCATCATCACAAACAGGATGCTCACCTAGTGGAACCTTTGCTGATCCAAACCAGCTGCTCTATGAATCCCAATAAGTATCTGTGATGAAAAGCTTACACTAGCTTTAAATTCTCTAGGTCTCATTGTAGTTATTGAGGCATAGGTGCTGCACCACTTTGCAGTGTTTTAACAGAAACACATACCTTACAAGGATTTTTCTTGACACTTTTTAATTCAGCAGAATCAAAGGAACATGGCTTAAGTTCCTCCTCAAACTCCCTACTTGAAAATTTTCCCCACTGACCTCAAAGTTGGTCAGTAGAATTCCCTTCAGGACCAGACATAGCTGTTCTCACAAAGTGTGTGTCTGGGGCAGGGTTTTCCTTATCCTCACTGTAAGTAAACAGCTTAATTTTAATTTAGACTGAGCTCTTAAAACAGTGCCATAGCACATACTTAACATTTTGAATTGGTACAGCTCATTTCTTTCACAAACTCTTTCTTGCAAATTCTTAACGTCCGGCTACCTTTTTTTCCACACACCTCCCCCAAAAAAAAACAGCCAAGGTTTTTGGGAGGAATTATGTTTTCCAGACCTTCCCCCTGCACATACCAGTTCAGCTACTTCACTCAATACTAGATTAAGGCGCACATCCAGAGAGCTTACCTTTGGGTGAGGGGAACTAATACAAAATTTCCATAGACTATACCTTTGCCCAGTGTTTACCATAAACCTAATATTAATTTCTTTAAGCATTTTTTCAATGTGTCCTGTACAGGTCTAGTACCTCTCTTTATGCATATTCCTTAATGGTGTATTTTGCTATTTGGTTATTTTTGGTTTTGTGGGTTTTTTTTTTTAATTTTGCAGGCCTCTATTTCTTACTGTCTGTATTCATCTACACCCACCTTGCAACTTTCTGCTCTATATCCTTCTTTAATGTCCCGTAAACTGTAGTTTGTGACAAATTATTTCCATTTCCAGTATCTAAATTCTCTCCAGTATCTAGTCTGTAAAAGAATGTATTCAGAAAAATCCTTTTCATGTAAACAATTTGAAGAAGAGGTCTGTATATATAATAGTGTTGCTCTGACCTTTTTACTTTCTCCTTGAGTGAGAAGTTCTTTGAGGCAAATCTGCCTGTGGCAAATTGTCTCCCTACTCCTTCTTCCCAGTGGTACATTTTCCCAAATGGACCTTGCTTGTCCTGGTGAAATTTTTGCACTATCAGTGTTCCTCAGCACCTCTCTGGTTTGCCCGGCATCGTTCCTGTTGGACGTACTAAACTGACCCTCTGGAAACCATCTCACTTTAAGTGGTTTCTTTTACTTGAATTTCATTAGCAGAACAGTCTCCTTGTCTTTTTTTTCCCCTGCAAGTCTTTATTTTGCCAGGTGCTAGTCTGTGACTTCATGGCTTCAGTCCTAAACACAGACTAGTAGGTATTTTCAGGTCTTCTAATTGGTTTATATTTTATAGTCTCTTAAAAAAAAAAAAGTAATGATGAATTTTGAGTGGGCTGCTATAACCGAAACTCCTTAGCCCCTCCCCTTCAACTTCAGTTGCCTGCTGAGTCTGTTTCTAAACAAACACCAGCATTTTTAAATCAGTGTAATGTCAGTTAGCAGGTCATTCCCCTGCAATTGTGGAGAGCAGTGATCTTTTGACAAGTGTGTCACCCATCTTTTTTTAAACAATGTCTCCCTTCCACCTGCCACTTTGCTCCTACTGTTCTGGAGCAGCTGAGCTCCCCCATTCTTCTCAAAGCCAATTTGTGGGGGATTTTATCTGGGAATCCAAAGCCCCTGTCACTGTATCCAGCAGGTACTTCTGTCCCCAGGTTATCATGTCCTCATCCAGTTTGCTTTAATCTTACAATACTGAGGGTCAACATACGGTCCATAATGTGGTGATCCAGGAAGCAAATTTTAAGAACCTACCCCAACCACTGTCAGCACACGTTCCCATGCAGCTGACGGGCACAGGTCTCTGCGGGTGGTGCAGGTAGCTGACTCCCCAGTGCCATAAATCTTGACTATTAGCAGTTTATTGAAGCACTAACAGACAAATTAATGTGACAGTATTTATAACAGTAAAGCTAATTTTGTTTACCGAAGTGCAAATAATTATCCTCCTACTCAAACCACACCAGAAATGTGTATCAAATGTTCAGCTTCGACTCTCCCCCCGAAGTTTCAGTGTTCCTTTAATCCAGAAAGGCCAAGAAGCGCTACTAAATGTCAGTTTTCACCTTGGGTTTTTTGGCATACCGCTGAATTATCTCACAGATTGAAACCGGTACCTGTTGATGGATGCCCCTTAAGTTCTGAAATTAAGTGTCAAGTCTAAAGTGCCTGCTAATGCTTAATTTTCTTAGGATCTGTCACCAACTTCGGTTTCACTTTTTAATTTCAGCTTAGCTCTCTGTTAAATATTTAAAATGAACGTTCTCTAATGTTTTCTGATAAGTGGCTGAAGTTAATGGTTAATATGAAGCTTTCTATTTAAAATTTTGGAAACGGCCCACGAAAACCATCAGGAACTAATGGGGAATAATTTATAAAGGAAAACCAATTCCTTGTTGGGTAATTATGAAGAATTACATTATGTAAGTTAGCCTGACCAACTGTATCCTTGAAAAAGACGAATGTGTAAAACCTTGAAAAGAGCAGAAGCAGACTTGCAGAGTAAGTTAAATGCAGTCAGCTGCTGAGAATCTATGTAGTACAGTTCACTCCCTGGTTTATTAAAAGTAGCCTTTTTTTAAGCAAAAAAAACCCCCAAACCAAACACTTTGGTAAATAGAATCTAGCCTTATAACTGATATTATTCAGCTAACAAATGTAGCTTTATATTTCAAGTTATGTTGAAAATCTACACTTACACAGAGAACTGACTCCGTAAGATGACTTGTGTGACCAGTGAAAGATCCTTTTACATTGTAAATATTAATATAAAATCTAGCTTTCCAGTGTTCCTTCAGAGCCCACCTCCAGATGCGTTTTCTCCTTCAGTTCTCCAGTTAACCAGAGAATCTTCCTAAGAACTTACGTGAAAAGAGAAAGATGTGCTATTGCCGGGGAATGAACTTTTATCAAGTTCCTATTTTTCACATAAAAGCAACGGAATTTTGAAAAGCTTGGTGTTGTCACTGTCACTTTTGTTCTCAGATATTTTATTTTGCTGGAAAAGAAACCTCAGCTGTGTATATATAGCAGAACAATCTGAGTAGTCATAGGGGTGAGGGTTACCGAGGGCGCTGGGCAGCGCTAACCCTGCTGTCTCTGGCAGAGCAGGATGGGGTAAGGCAGGTTGTTGGAAATCAGACAGCTGCTCAGATGATAAGGGACAATTAGTGCCAAATGTGAATGTGGCAATTTCACCCTAAATAAACATAATGCTGAACAACGAAGCTACAAATTAAAGAAACTTGACCCAGAGTAGAGAACACAAATGGAAGCAGAAGCTTCACTGCTGTTCCTGCTGGTTTGCTGTGTAAGTCACTTCCCATGTCACAGATAATGTGATGCCGTCATATCTTTATGAAATATTTTAAGAATTGCAAATTTTGTAAGTTATTCCTTATTAAAAACATTGCAAAATAAAGGACTAAAAATCACAACCAGTAAAGCTGGGGATAAAGTAAGCAGGTAGCAGAAAAAAATGCATCTTCTGAAGAAAATTAATTTCCTCTGAATAGACTGGATGGAGATTTGCTGTGTGTGTGCACCTTATCTGATTGTGGGGTTTTTTTTCTAGTGGAAAACACGTGGACTGACACGAAATAATACTGTGCAGACGCTCTTAAAGAAATTCAAGCTGACTCTGGGCTTTTGCCAATCTCTCTCAGAAAGGTCAACACACTGAAGTCAAACTGCAGCATTTCACCTGCTCTGGAGGTCAAGGGAAGTGTTGCATAAAATGACAAACATCTGAGAGAAGAGTCTGAAAGCTATTTTCAGCTTTTGGTTTCTAGATATTGACTCACCTTCCAAATACTGACTTTTCCTTAACAGCATAGTTGTGGGGGTTTTCACTTGGTGATTTGTAAACATGACTCTTCTGAACAGAAGTATTTCATCCTTTGCCCAGATATGCCTGTATGGGGCTAGTGCAAATGAATGCAAAAGGCAACAGCGACTTCTCAAAACAACTGGAAAATAAAAGCAGGCACTTCTCCGTGAGCACATCATTTCCATAATTCGGAAGCCCTGCTATTGGTAGGATTTTCCAGGAGTTGTTTAACACTTTTATTTTGTCTGTCGAACTGATCTTCACGTAATCAGTAGTGTCACATTAACGTAACTTCGAGCTTCCTAAGACTGAGTAACTACAGAGTTGCTGAAAGCACGCAGACAATGTGAAAGCTTGTGACTTACACTGTACCTGAGGGCAGTTATTTATGTGAAGTTGGTTTTAAGTTGTTCTCACTAGCAATAAACTACATTCCAGAATTGGTATATTTTCAGTGTCTTAACCTTGTATACTTACTGATGTTAAGGAGAGGGCTGTTAGGTTTCCTACGGTGTTGCTTTCCTTTACAAGCAATTACGAAGTTTTGAGAGGTGTTTATATGGTTTTAGTGTCCCCGACACTAAATGATTTAGTTGAGTCATCATCTAAATATAGAGCATTTAATCAGATGGAGCAGTTTCTGGCTGCTCGGCGCTGGGAGCCCGTGTTCTCCAGAACCTAAGTATTTATAACTAGGTAAGCTTGCTGTCATCAGAGATCTTCTATTTACAGGGCTTAGCACAGAATGTTACACAGCACAGCTCGAAATGCCACCCGGGCGCGTCACCGGACGGCTGCTGGGATGATCTGTCCGGGAGCCGGGTGCTCCCCCAGAGCCGACCAAGCCCGACGCGGTTCGGGGGCTCCCTCCTCCTCCGCTCCCCCCGCCCCGCGGCCGGCCTTGCCGCGATCC
>NW_010309178.1:0-296 GCF_000700745.2 Antrostomus carolinensis
AGTCTAATCCCCGGCCAGCTGTAGTCTAATCCCCGGCCAGCTGTGTCTCATTGCGCGGTGTGTGGGGCAGGGTCCCGCCACAACAGGCTGGGCACAGTGGGGTCACTTAGTACCATTGCCAAGGACAGGGACTGCCCTCCGCGTGGAAGCCAATGGGCAGCTGGGGCACAGACAGCCCTTGCAGCAGCCCTGTGGTCACAGCCATAATTACAGTGCTGTGGGCCCCCCACAGATGATGTTCCCTCCCTGCTGCCAGTAACAAGCCCTCAGTGGCAAGTCAGAGCCTTATTTCTGCC